>NC_044503.1:36253518-36388518 GCF_902362185.1 Chanos chanos | reverse complement strand
TTAGTTATATGTTTATTTGTGTGTATGTATGTGTATGTATGTATGCATGTTTGTATTTATGTTTATGCATGTGTGTATATCTTGGCATGTTTGTGCGTGCGTGGGTGTGCAAGCGTTTGTCGGTGTGTGTGTGTGTGTGCGCATACCTTTTCAAAGAGTTTCGTTTTTTTTCTCTTTGCAAAAAAAAAAAAAAATGACTGGCCCACATTAACAGTATTGTTAATATTTCAACTCTCTGTCCCTCTCTCTCTCTCTCTCTCTCTCTCGCTCTCTCTCTTTGTCTCTCTCTCTCTTTCTCTCTTTCTTTTCAGTGTGGAGACAGATCTAACTGAGTATCAATCTAGGTGTTTCCAAAATATCCAACATAACACGTCCATGTCTAAGTCAGATGATGTCCTGCTGAGAATCATTGAGGGTCATAAGACCACCCTGAAAAAGAAGTATGAGCGCTTATATGAAGGTGTCGCACTGAAAGAAAACCAAACCCTCCTCAACAGCATTTACACAGAGCTCTACATCACAGAGGGAGAGAGTGAAGGAGTGAATGAGAGACATGAGGTTTTACAGATTGAAACAGCATCTCGGAGACAGGATTCTCAAGACAAACCAATCAGCTGCAATGACATTTTCAAACCCCTGTCAACCAGCAGACCTAAAAAGCTGAGAAAAGCCTTGTCTATTCAGGAACCTGGAAGGGACAGACAAAAGCCAGAAATCAGAACTGTACTCACCAAGGGCATTGCTGGAATTGGAAAAACAGTCTCTGTGCAGAAGTTCATTCTTGACTGGGCAGAAGGAAGGACCAATCAGGACATTGATTTCATGTTGGTTCTTCCTTTTCGAGAGCTGAACTTGGTTAAAGATGATCAGTTCAGTCTTCATGGACTCCTGCTAGAGTTTCACCCAGAGCTGAAAGACTTGAATCCAAAGAAATATAATGACTGTGAAATGCTGTTCATCTTTGATGGTTTTGATGAGAGTCGACTTCAGTTGAATTTTTCTGAGAGGCTGTGTGATGTGACCAAAACATCATCAGTGAATACGCTGATATCAAACCTCATCAAAGGAAATCTTCTTCCGTCTGCACTCATCTGGATAACCTCCAGACCAGCAGCAGCCAGTCAGATCCCCTTTTTGTTCATCAGTCGTGTGACAGAAGTCCAGGGATTCAATGATTCACAGAAAGAGGAATACTTTAGAAAAAGAGTCAGTGATAAGAGTCAAGCCAACAGAATCATCTCACACATCAAGACATCAGTGAGTCTCCACATCATGTGTCACATCCCAGTGTTCTGTTGGATTTCAGCCACTGTGCTCCAGGAAATGCTGCATCAAGACAATGTGAAAGAAATCCCTAACACTCTGACTGAGATGTACACAAACTTCCTGCTCATTCAGACCAAAATGAAGAAGCAGAAATATGAGCAGAAAATTGAGACAGACTCAAAGATTCTTCTGGAATCAAGCAAGGAGATCTTTCTGAAGCTTGCAAAGCTGGCTTTCAAACAGTTGCTGAGGGGCAATATCATGTTTTATGACGGGGATCTGAGAGAATGTGGCATTGATGTGGGTGATGCCACAGTGTACTCTGGGATTTGTACTGAGATCTTTAAGGAGGAATCTGTGCTTCGTCAGAAGAGGGTCTACTGCTTTGTGCATCTGAGTGTTCAAGAGTTCTTTGCTGCTCTCTATGTGTTTTACTGCTATGTAAACAAGAACATGGAGGCACTGGAGTATTTTCTGCAGGAAAAGGCCAGAGGGAAGCCAAAAAATGTTCCCTTGGATGAGTTGCTGAAGAGAGCTGTGGATAAATCTTTGGAGAGTAAGGATGGACGTCTCGATCTGTTTGTCCGCTTCCTTCATGGCATCTCACTGGAGTCCAACCAGAAACTCCTACAAGGTCTGCTGACATACACATGGAAAAACCAAAAGAGCACCAAGGAAATAAGCCGTTACATCAAAGAGTTAAATAAAGATGGTGTCCCACCTGAGAGATGGATCAATCTACTGCACTGCCTTACTGAAATGAATGATCGTTCTCTCCATAAAGAAATTCAAGCTTTTGTCAAGTCTGAAAATTACACAATTAAACTCTCACTAGCACACTGCACAGCATTGGCCTACATGTTTCTGATGTCAGAGGAGGTGCTGGATGAGTTTGACCTGAAGAAATACAACACATCAGATGAGGGTCGTAGGAGACTGCTCCCAGCTGTGAGACGCTGCAGAAAAGCTCTGTGAGTTTTCAGTTTCACTTTTTTTCTAAAGGCATCCACTCTTTAGTAACTTTATTTGAAGGAAAATGTCATATTTTGGTATGTCTTTGTGGAATACATATAATGTAATGAATTTCAATACAATAATTCGTCTATGCACCCAATCACAAAGGGACAATGATACTTTGACGAAAGTCTTGTTAAAGCTGATTTGATGAAACATACTCTGAATGGGAAACAATGTTCAGTTTTAAAGAAATATCACACTTGTTATTTATGCACTCATCAGAAGTGATGTTTTTAAGATTGAGTGAATAATATAGTATTGTGTATATTTCAGATGCCTCCTGGGAAATGCTGTGTTTTTCACAAACTACAAATGCAGTATTTCGATATTTGAAAGTGGACAGTGGTTACAAGATCAAAATTTCAATAAAACAACGATAAAATGTCATGATCAAAACGTCACTGGAGACAAGTCCTAGAAGTGATTTACAGGATCATTTTATTCTTTAAAAAGTCAGTGTTTTGTTTTCCTTCTCCCTGTGTAGATTCAGAGACTATAACCTCACACAGCAGTTCTGTGAAACTATTGTCTCAACTCTGAAGTCAGTGAACTGCCCCCTGAGAGAACTGGACCTGAGTAACAATGGTCTTCAGGATTCAGGAATGAGGATGCTCTGTGCCGCGCTAAAGAGTCCAGACTGTAAACTGGAAATACTGAGGTCAGTAATTCTGAATGGAGCAACTTGTTGATCATTTTTCCAGTCATTCTATTCATATAAATATAAATATTTTTTTCCAGACAAAATATTTTGACAGTCTAGACAAAACTGATGTTTATAGACAGGTCACACAGACATTTGTATCAGTGTGTGAATATTATGTTCTCTCTCTGATTGGATGCTGGGAGTGTAATTGTGATCAGCTTGAGCCGGTGAAAGAAGTCAGATCTCGGCTCTTTTTGCTGTATTCATTACAATTTTTACAATTTACAATTTAGCATTTAACAGACGCTTTTAGCCAAAGCGACTTACAGTCAGTGCATCAGTCAGATTCCTAATACCTCATAAGCATACATCGCTAAAAAAGACTGAGCGTCGATTTACTCCTTCGTATTGCGCCCTGGAATTCTTAGACAAACATAGATACAAGACAAGGTTTCTTTTTTTTTTTTTTTTTGAGGGGGGGGGGGGGCGGGTAGGCTTAGGGGGATAGGTGGGTTCTGAAGAGGTGGGTTTTCAATCTCTTGCGGAAGATGGTGAGGGATTCCGCAGTCCTAACTGTATGAGGGAGGTCGTTCCACCACCTCGGGGCAATGGCAGAGAAGAGGCGTGGTCGGGAGGAGTGGCTGCCGGGTTCCCGAAGTGGGGGGACCGTCAGCTGACCAGAGGTCGTAGAGCGGAGGGTTCTAGTAGTGGTATATTGAGTTATTAGGGACTGAAGGTATGATGGGGCGGAGCCTCTTGTTGCCTGGTAGGCCAGTACCAGTGTCTTGAATTGGATGCGGGCAGCTACCGGAAGCCAGTGGAGCGCAGTAAGGAGTGGAGTGACATGAGAGTGCTTAGGGAGGTTGAAGACCAGGCGTGCAGCGGCATTCTGCACGAGCTGGAGCGGCCTGATGGCCCAGGTCGGCAAGCCAGCCAGTAGGACGTTGCACTAGTCCAGGCGGGAGATGACAAGCGCTTGGACCAGGAGCTGGGTCGCCTGTTGTGTGAGGAATGGGCGGATTCTCCTGATATTGTATAGGGAGAATCTGCAGGATCGAGTGATTGCCGCGATGTGACCGGAGTAGGTTAGCTGGTTGTCCAGGGTTACGCCTAGGCTTTTGGCTGCTGTGGTGGGGAACACCACAGATCCCTCGATGGTGGTGGCAGTGTCGATCATTGGGGAGTTCTTTGCAGGAAAGAACAGAAGCTCAGTTTTCTCCAGGTTGAGTTTGAGGTGGTTAGCAGACATCAAGGAGGCAATGTCAGCTAAGCAGGCTGCGATGTGAGGCTGAACCTGAGAGTCAGAGGTGGGGAAGGAGAAGAACAGTTGTGTATCATCAGCGTAGCAGTGGTAAGAGAGACCATGGGCGGAGATAACTTGACCGAGGGATCTGGTGTAGAGAGAGAAGAGGAGTGGACCAAGTACCGAACCTTGTGGGACCCCCGTGTGGAAAGGGCGGGGGGAGGAGACCGATTCCCTCCAAGAGACCTGGTAGGAACGGTCAGACAGGTAGGACTTGAACCATGCGAGTGCAGAACCCGTGATGCCCAGCCCAGCAAGGGATGAGAGGAGTATCTGATGGTTGACCGTGTCAAATGCTGCGGAGAGGTCTAGGAGTATGAGGACAGAGCTGAGAGACTTTGCTCTGGCCAAGTGGAGCTCCTCTGAGACAGCAAGGAGGGCCGTCTCGGTGGAGTGGCTGGCTTTGAATCCAGATTGGTTCTGATCCATGAGATTGTTCTGGAGAAGATAAGGAGAGAGTTGGTTATATGCTGCACGTTCCAGGGTTTTGGAGAGAAATGGTAGGAGAGAGACTGGACGGTAGCTACTGACATCAGCAGGGTCCAGAGTGGGCTTCTTAAGCAGTGGCTTGACCCGTGCCCTCTTCACAGCAGAAGGAACTGTGCCAGTAGACAGAGAGCTGTTGATCAAGGATGAGATGAAGGGCAGAATGTCATCCGAGATGGCCTGAAAGTGAGGGGAAGGGATGGGGTCTAAAGGACAGGTAGTAGGACGATGGGAATTGATAAGTAGGAGAGCTTCAGAGTCAGATAGAGGGGAGAAGGAGGAAAAGATAGTGGGGGAGGCGGAGGGTGCAAGATCCGGGGTGGGTGGGGATGGGAGAAAGGAGTCGCAGATGTCTTTGTCTCCTTCTTCGAGAAGAAGATTAAAGTCATCTACAGATAGGGATGAGAGAGGAGGAGGAGAGAGGAGGGAGGAGAAGGTGGAGAAGAGTTTGCGGGTGTTGGAAGAGCCGGTGTTGATCCTGGCGTGGAAGAAGGCAGATTTAGCAGAGGACAGGGTAGAAGAGAAAGAAGAAAGAGGAGAGTGGTAGTGGAATAGGTCGTTGAGGGACCGTTCAGCCGCGCGAAGTTTGGCTCTGTCAGCGCGAATGCTATCAGTCAGCCAGGGACTGGGAGCAGAGAGGCGAGCGGGCTTGGTGACGGGGGGGCAGAGGGTGTCCAGGGAGGAGGCCAGTGCAGAGAGGACTGTAGAGGATTTCTCCTCCACAGGAAGAAGAGAGAAGGCTTCCAAAGATGGGAGAGAGGAGCAGACCATAGAAGAGAAGGCACCAGAGGAGAGGGTGCGAAGGTTGCGCCTAGCTGAGACTGGCAGCGTGGGAGCAGAGGATTTCAGGGAGGGTGAGATCGAGAGAGAGAAAGACATGAAGAAGTGGTCAGGGGCGTGAAGCGGTGTGACGGTGAGATCAGGAACTTGGCAGCCTCTTGTGAAGACAAGGTCCAGTTGATTGCCACCCTCCAATTCGTCCAGGAATGCCTGCAGAGGACCTGGAGGGCGGTAGAGAACAGTCATTTGTAATTTATAAGGGGAAGACACAGAAACAGCATGAAATTCAAAGGATGAGGGAGAAATGGAAGGGAGAGATGTTACTCGGAAGCTCCACGAGGGGGAGATCAGGAAGCCAGTTCCCCCACCCCTCCCTGAGGATCTGGGGGTGTGGGAGAAGGAAAAAGCAGAGGAGAGAGCAGCGGGAGTGGCCGTGTTCTCTGGCCTGATCCATGTCTCGGTGAGGGCCAGAAAGTGCAGGGACAGCATTGAGGCTTGGGCAGAGATGAAGTCAGCCTTCTGTACCGCCGACTGGCAGTTCCATAGGCCACCTGCAATGGTAACAGTCGTATCAGCAGAGCGCGGCGGGTGGATGAGGTTAGCCAGGTTGCGTCCGCAAGGATGCACCGGCCGCCACCTGCAAAGAGTACGAGAGGAAACTCGAACAGGAATAGTGAGATGACACATGATTAGTGTGAGAGAGCAGAAGGGGGACAAAGGTATTTAGGGCGGTGGGTAGACGCACAATTACACAGATAAGCAAGTGGGAATTAAATCACTGTGGGTCTGGTAGACAGGCAGCAGTTATCTCAGCTTCCTCCCACAGGTAGACTCCCTTGTCTTAGTCCGACCGAGTCTTCGTCCGACGAGACAAGGGAGACGAGACTGCTACAGCTGCCGCTACAGCTGCCGCTTGGCAGTAGCACTATTACTAAAGGGTCGCGTGACTACAGCGTTCGCGGCTTAAGGGCTGACTACAGCCCCGCCCCCTCAGAACAACGCGTAAATTGGCTGTGGCCGAGAGTACCAAACAAATGCAAATCAGCAACTCAACAGCTGACCGACAGAAATTCCAAACAAACTCCCTAGTGAAATAAGCTAGCTCACACAGTTCTAACTGACAGAAACCCTGAAAGAATCTAGCACGAAGTGACGAAGTAAGTTATACAGTGGAACGACAACAGAGTACACCGAGCAAACAGAAATCGCGGCTACTAAGGCAAATAAAGCAAAGTCTTACTAGGATCCTGCTCTGAAGGAGAAGCAATCTGGCTGAAAAACGATGCACACACTCCAGCCGGTCATTATTCAGGTCATTAACTGTCTAAGAGATTTTACCCGCAAACCTGATCAAACTTACATAGGTAGAATATATGAAAGTGTGAGGGTTTGACGGACCAAGACCCAATCGCAGACCCACTGGGTAAAATAAGATTTATTCAAAAAACAAAAATCAATCTCAGAAACAGTGTCCAGTCCAAGGTCAGATCCAGATGTGCAGAGAGCAAACAATTCCAAGACGTAAGGCAAAAGATTGGTCAAAAACAGAGTACAAACAGGGTCAAAGCCAGAGATCCACAGGGCAACCAAATCCGAAACGTCGAGCAGAAACAGGTCCAGGTAAACACAGTAAAACTTACAAATCACAGGGGGCAGAACTCACACAGGCAGGAACAGACAGAAACCGGTCACAATCTGACAGAGAACAGATACCAGCACAGACTTAAATACACAGAACCATTGACTTCAAGGACAGGTGATTGGTGGAAGCAAATGAGGCAATAATAGAGATCAGGTGAGGGGCGGGGACAGGAGAACACAGGAACAAACAGAAGCACATGGCAATACACAAACAAAGGCACATGGCAACACAATACCCAGAATGGCCAGTAGGGCGGCCAAAAGACAAAGTCCTGACAGGAGTACTGACAGTACCCCCCCCTTAACGGACGCCTCCAGGCGTCGTAGCAGAAGGAGTTGGATGTCGGCGGCGGAAGTCTCTGATGAGCGTGGGATCCAAAATGTGCCGGGCTGGGACCCAGCACCTCTCCTCAGGACCGTAGCCTTCCCAGTCTACGAGGTACTGGAGCCCACGACCTCGGCGACGGACATCCAGCAGCTGGCGCACCGTGTACGCCTCTGACCCATCAATGAGCCGGGGGGGTGGAGGGGGTTTGGGGGCAGGACACAGGGTACTACGAACATATGGCTTGATCCGGGAAACATGAAAGGTGGGATGAATGCGTCGAAGAGTAGTAGGAAGCTTGAGCCGGACTGCTGTGGGGCTGATGACTCTAACGATGGGGAAGGGTCCGATGAACCGAGGAGCCAGTTTGCGGGAATCTACTCTGAGGGGAAGATCTCGGGTGGACAGCCACACACGCTGTCCCCGGTGATACCGTGGAGCCTTGGAGCGATGCCTGTCAGCATGATGCTTCATCCTAGCCACGGCACGAAGAAGGGCAGAGCGTGCGTACCTCCATGTCCGGCGGCAGCGACGGATGAATGCCTCGGCAGAGGGCACGCCAACTTCCTCCTCCTGGTCTGGGAATAGGGGAGGTTGGTAGCCAAGGGAGCACTCGAATGGGGACAGGCCAGAGGATGAGGATGTGTGGGAGTTGATGGCGTACTCTGCCCAGGGTAACTGCTGGCTCCAGGAGGCAGGATTCTGGGAAGCCATGCACCGCAACACCGTCTCCAGTTGTTGGTTAGCCCGCTCGGTCTGGCCATTGGTTTGTGGATGAAAACCTGAAGACAAACTGACGGATGCACCAAGAAGTTTACAAAAGGCGTTCCAGAAATTGGAAGTGAATTGTGGACCCCTGTCTGACACCACATCACTGGGTAGCCCATGCAACCTGAACACATGCTGTATCATGAGGCTAGCAGTTTCTTTGGCAGAGGGAAGTTTGGGTAGAGGAATGAAATGTACTGACTTGGAGAAGCGATCCACAACGGTGAGGATAGTGGTGTTACCATCTGATGGAGGCAGACCAGTTACAAAGTCTAGCGAGATATGGGACCAGGGTCTCTTGGGAACAGGCAGGGGTTGTAACAGGCCAGCAGGGGGCTGGTTGGAGGTCTTGTTCTGGGCACAGACCGAGCAGGCTGCAACGAAGTTATGGATGTCATCATGCATGGAGGGCCACCAGAACCGCCGACCAATGAAGGCCTTAGTTCGTCTGATTCCAGGATGGCAGGACAGATGGGATGAATGACCCCATTGCAAGACCTGTGAACGGACAGAGCTGGGAACATAAACACGGTTAGTGGGGCACTGGCTGGGGCCTGCCTCGTTCAACTGGGCAGCGCGCACAGTGGACTCTATGTCCAACTGTGCAGCAGCCACGAGACAGGAAGATGGAAGAATGGTATCTGGTTCTTGGGGACTCTCAGGAGAACTGAACCTTCGGGAAAGTGCATCAGGTTTTATATTCTTAGAACCAGGACGGTAGGACAGAGTGAAGTTAAATCTGGAGAAGAACAAGGACCAGCGAGCCTGACGGGAGTTTAGTCTTTTGGCGGTGCGGATGTATTCCAGGTTCTTGTGATCAGTCCAGACCAAGAACGGCACACGGGACCCCTCCAACCAATGCCTCCATTCCTCCAGTGCCAATTTAACCGCCAGCAACTCCCTGTTGCCGATGTCATAATGCTGCTCCGTGGGAGTGAGGCGGTGAGAGTAGAAGGCACAAGGATGGATTTTATGGTCCTTAGGGGAGCGTTGAGAGAGGACTGCTCCGACGCCAACATCCGAAGCATCCACCTCCACAATGAACTGAAGATCAGGGTCAGGCTGGATCAGGATGGGGGCCGAGGTAAAACGTTGCTTCAGGTCACGGAAGGCTGTTTCTGCTGCAGGGGACCAGAAAAATTTGACAACTGTAGAGGTTAGGGCAGTGAGGGGGGCAGCCAATGTGCTATAATTACGAATGAACCGGCGGTAAAAATTAGCAAAACCCAGAAAACGCTGAAGCTCCCGACGGTTAGTCGGTGTAGGCCAACCTAACACTGCCTTGATCTTTTGCTGATCCATCTGAACACTACCAGCTGAGATTACATACCCGAGGAAAGAAACTGTATCCCGATGAAACTCACATTTTTCTGCTTTAACAAAGAGCTGGTTCTCCAGCAGTCGCTGGAGGACCCTGCGGACATGAGAAATATGATCAGTAAGGGACTTGGAGAAAATCAGAATGTCGTCCAGATAGACAAAGACAAAGTGGTTAAGCATATCCCTGAGAACATCATTGACCAGGGCCTGAAACACAGCAGGTGCATTGGTTAATCCAAAAGGCATGACTAGGTACTCATAATGGCCAGAAGTGGTATTGAAGGCTGTTTTCCATTCATCCCCCTCACGGATTCGGACCAGGTGGTAAGCATTGCGGAGATCCAGCTTGGTGAAGACTGATGCCCCCTGTAGCAGTTCAAAGGCTGAGGTCATGAGAGGAAGAGGGTAACGGTTCTTAATGGTTATATCGTTGAGGCCCCGGTAGTCGATGCAAGGACGGAGGGATCCGTCCTTCTTCTCAACGAAGAAGAACCCTGCGCCTGCGGGTGAAGAGGAAGGACGGATAATACCTGCAGTCAGGGACTCTTGAATGTACTTATTCATAGCCTCCGTTTCAGGTTGGGACAGAGAGTAGAGGCGCCCCCTGGGAGGAGACGTGCCAGGCAGGAGATCTATGGCACAGTCATAAGGGCGATGTAGGGGTAAGGATGTGGCCCTGGACTTGCTGAACACGGCCTTCAGGTCCATGTACTCGGAAGGAACGGCTGAAAGATCTGGAAACTCTTCAGGAGATTCAGGTTCTGAAAACAGAGGAGTCTGAGCATGACGGAGGCAGTGAGAGAGGCAGAATGAACTCCAGCCCACAATTTTATTGCTGCTCCAGTTTATGTGTGGGTTATGTTTGGCTAACCAGGGGTGACCGAGGACAATGGGAGCTTGAGGGGAGTCAATGACATGTAAGATTAACTGTTCATGATGATTGCCAGAAAGACTGAGACTCACCGGAGTGCTGACATGGGTTACGTTTGCCAATCTCTGTCCATTCAACGCATGGGCCACCATTGGCACCTCAAGCGTAGAAGTGGGCAACCCCCACTGAGCGGCCAGGCAGGAGTCGATGAAGTTCTCCTCAGCCCCAGAATCAACCAATGCCAAAATTTCGAGCCGTTGGTCCCCCCATTCAAGAGTGGCAGGAAGAAGTGTGCGTTGCATCGAGGAGAGTTTGACAGGAGTCACGCCCATCGGTACTCCTCCTCCTACTGGAGAGCGTCGGCTTTTTACTGGGCAGGTGGCAATGAAGTGACCCGGCTGACCACAATACAGGCAGGAACGGGTAGCCATTCTTCTCTGTCTCTCCACTGGGGTCAGGCGGGCACGGTCGATTTGCATGGGTTCAGGCTCAGAAGTGTGGAAATGGGATGGGGATGAAAGACATGGGAATGGCGGTTGATTGGCTGGAACTTTGGTGGATGCCCTCAGAAAACCCCCAGGAACTCTACCTTGGTGGCGCTGCTGTAGCCGTGAATCAATTCGGATGGCCAGGCCTACCAAGGCCTCACAGGTGTCGGGCAGGTCCTGGGTGATTAGTTCATCCTTGATGTCTTCGGAGAGGCCGTTCAGGAAGGCGTCATAAAGCGCATCTGGATTCCAACCACTGGAGGTGGCCAGAGTCTGAAAGTCAATGGCGTAATCGGACACAGATCGGCGCCCCTGGCGCATGTGTAGCAGTTCACGGGCAGCCTCACGCCCATGTTTTGAGCGGTCAAATACTCTTGTCATCTCCTCAGAAAAAGACAGAAAATTATTACAGAAAGGTGATTTGACCTCCCAGACGGCTGTTCCCCACTGCCTCGCCCGACCAGACAGCTGAGTGATAATGTAAGCAACTTTAGCTCGTTCAGTGGGAAATGTAGAAGGTTGCAGCTCAAAAATAAGTGAACACTGAGACAAAAAAGAACGGCAAGTGCCAGGCTCACCCGCATATTTTTCAGGAGGAGGCAGGCGGGGCTCGTGGACATGTGGAGAGGGCAAAGATGGGGAGGTCAGGGTATCCGAAGAACTTGTGGTTGGGACGTGTGGGCCACTCTGGGAAGGCCGGAGAGACTGGATATGGACTGTTAATTCTGCGATGTTGGCAGCAAGCGAATCCAGGGTCTTGCTTAGGGAATTCAGCTGGGCTTGGTGTCTTCCCAGCATTCTTTCTTGCTGTTCCAGGGCAGATTTCACATGACTGGGGTCTGCTGGGTCCATCTTGGTCAGATTGTACTGTGAGGGTTTGACGGACCAAGACCCAATCGCAGACCCACTGGGTAAAATAAGATTTATTCAAAAAACAAAAATCAATCTCAGAAACAGTGTCCAGTCCAAGGTCAGATCCAGATGTGCAGAGAGCAAACAATTCCAAGACGTAAGGCAAAAGATTGGTCAAAAACAGAGTACAAACAGGGTCAAAGCCAGAGATCCACAGGGCAACCAAATCCGAAACGTCGAGCAGAAACAGGTCCAGGTAAACACAGTAAAACTTACAAATCACAGGGGGCAGAACTCACACAGGCAGGAACAGACAGAAACCGGTCACAATCTGACAGAGAACAGATACCAGCACAGACTTAAATACACAGAACCATTGACTTCAAGGACAGGTGATTGGTGGAAGCAAATGAGGCAATAATAGAGATCAGGTGAGGGGCGGGGACAGGAGAACACAGGAACAAACAGAAGCACATGGCAATACACAAACAAAGGCACATGGCAACACAATACCCAGAATGGCCAGTAGGGCGGCCAAAAGACAAAGTCCTGACAGGAGTACTGACAGAAAGTTCATAGTGGACTTTGCAATCAGATTCTTGGGCTATTTTAGCTGTTGTTGCTAAGCAACCTGACAGCCAATGGGGAAACGGAGAGACTTGCGACCTGCTGGAGCGCCGCAAAGGGTGAATTTTCTGAGATAAAATTTGTCAGAGATCAACGCGCGTCGATTGTCTCGGAAATCTCGGATTCTCTGTATCTTTGTTCTTTACCTTCGCATGCAAAGTAAGTTTTGTGTTCTTTTTAAATAGGCTATCTGTGGAAAACCGTCAGTGAAATGTTTAGTGTATTTATTCAGACGGGCTTTTGAATTGAATTGATACGATATTGTGATTAGATCCTAAATACCATTATTCACACATGCTATCAACCTCACAAACTAATATTTTGTATGACTTGGGAGTAAAAGTCGTCTAAGTGACTGATTCGTTCATTTTTTCACGCGCACCACACAGGCTCCGCTTTGGTTACGTGCAGGTCTTTCGGGTCTGTGTCTTCTATTCATGGCTCTGATAACTGTGGGTCTTCAGGTCCTGAGCCTCTCGTTCACTTGTCACATGGCCGTTGTGCAGGCTCAGTGTAGGAGCGACTGATTCGTTCACGACTCATAACTATGGGTCTTCAGGCCTGAGTCTTTCGTTCATTATTCACGTGGTTACAGCAGTAACATGACCAACGCTATTGTTACTGGTGAGGAGGGGTTCCTAACGTTATCTAGTCAACCAGAACATTTCCGTAGCTAGCTAGCTGTATGTAATGTAGATACTGAATGGATGTTTAATTTGCCTTTCTGTTGGAACGAGTTTATTCACTACGGGTCCTCAATGACCAGGTAGGCAAAGTCACTTGCCACACTAGTTCCAATGAACGAATGAAAAAAGATTTGTTCATTTTACTGAACGAGATTCAAAGATCCGAGTCAGTAAAAAGATCCGAACTTCATATTCATATAAATATTTTTTTCCATGTCTATGGATAACCAGAGTGCATTTGAAAGACACGCCCCCAGAGCGAAGAACCGTTGATGGCTCTGGCGAGCTGTAGCGGATTTACTCCGCACTAGTGATGGGAAGTTCAGATCTTTTTTCATCCGTTCATTTCGTTCATTGGAAGTAGTGTGGCGAGTAGAGAAAGGAAAACAATATAAATATATAAAAATATCCAAAGAACACTATGTACAATATGTTCAATTGCCCATACAGAGCGCTGCATCTATCAATAAAAATCATTCTATTCATTTTATGATAACTGCTGGCACTAGGGTTACTAAAATGCCACAAGAGAAAGAAGGGCAGGCCAGCCGCTGAGGGGACTAATGGGAGAGTTACCTAGTTTGAGAGGGATCTATTTGCCACGCGTGATCGTGAACATGCACACTCACACATACACGCCACACACAGCACACACACTGCAAAAGAGGTGCAAGAAGGGATTAGGTGCAAGAAAAGCACATCAATTAAGCATGCAGTGGCAAGGGTTAGTAGTAGGGAACCTAGCTATGAAACTTTCCCTAAGTACGACCACCAGACAACACTGAGCACTTGTATTAGAAAGAGAAATGAACTAATGCTAAAGAAACAAGAGCAGCTGGTTAACAAAGTAAACAAGTTTACAATAAAACTCAAGCAACATAGTAATCAGTAAAGCAGGCAAAACAATAAACAGTAAAATATGCAAAGCAATAAACCCAAACAAGCAAAACTATAGACAGTAAAGCACAAATTAGCAAAACAGTAAACCCAAGCATGCAGGACGATACAACCCAACCCAAACTCAGGTAAGCAAACTCTGATCGGGGTCCTTGCCTGATCAGGTAAAGCAATAAATGGAAATGAGAAGTGAACTAAAGGCAAAACAGAACGCTACAGGCAAACAAAGAAAAAAAAAAGAAAGAAACACAAGGCACACAGAAAGCTAAGTGCGAAACCGTAAGCTAATGGCCAAACAATCAGCCGGCAAAGTAAACATTTAAGAAGCGAAACAGAAAGCAAGGGACAGATCAAGTACAAGAAAGGCAAAAAACAATTAAGAGGAAGGCAACAACAGTTAAGAAAAAGGCAAAAACAGCAGTGGCTGTAATCCTAAAAGGCAACAGAATACTGATAAAGATTTGACAGTCCAGATAAAATAAACACTGATAAATGGTTTAACGCCATTTACCTGGGTGCCGCAGGGTAGTGCTACTCTGTCGTGAGCATCCGCTCTATAAAACTAGGTCGGCTAAAACGAAACAATTATGTCGTTGCGGACAAACTTCCACTGTCGGGCCCGAACGTCAAGGAACGACGAACAGACGTCTTTTCATGTTATAGTGTGACATAATCTAAGAACAGCGTTGTGGCATCTGGGACGAAACACGACATGAAAAGTCTAGGACGTCAGAATTTTTTGTATTTTCCAGCTTAGTTTGACATCTCCTATGACATGTTCCTTGACGTTGACCAATAGGACGAATCACAGTCATCCTCCCTGATGACTTATGAACTTGCACAAGGTCTTGAAAGGCAGCATAAGATGATTGGACGGGGTCATACTTGTAGTGTTGCCAGTCTCCCAGCCAAGACACGGCAAGAATTTATGGCACTAGGATTACCTAATCTGACATAGTGGCCATGGTGAAAGACAAAAATATCGTGTAGTCTGATCCCAACATCAGCGCAGAGTCATAGAGTCAGAAAGTTTCTCTTCACTTAAAATTTTATCAAACTCTATCAGTACAATTTTTAATTTTCAAATGAGTGAATGCTTATGTTTGTTCTCTCTATATCTCTCTCTCTCTCTTTCTTTCTCATTCACGTTTGTTTTGTAGAGGCTGGATGCAAATGCAGATCAGTGTCTTCTTTACTGAAAGTTAACATAAAAGAGTTTCAAAAACTTACAGAATACAAAGATCAGGATCACCAAAGAAATAAACATGACGTGGACGAAACTCCAAACAGAACAAAACCACAGGGAAAACTAAGGGGTATTTAAACCAAACAGAACACGGCAAACTAACTGAACACAGGTGTTAACAACGATTTAACTAAAAGACTAAACAGGGCTAAACCAAAAACTGACCAAAAGAGGGGGCAAAACAAGAGAAACAGAGAAACAGAACACAGACTTGACTCTAGGGGGAATCAACGAGACAAACCAACAAATGGGGACAGAGAGGAGACAGAGGGACCAGGTGTTGCCTGTGTCAGCAGGTTCTGAGAGATTTTTATTTTTCCTTCTCTCTCTCTCTCTCTCTCTCTCTCTCTCTCTGTCTCTCCAGACTTGCTGGTTGTAAACTCACTGAACAGTCCTGTTCATCTATAGCCCTGGTTTTACAGTCAGTAAACTGTCCCCTGAGAGAACTGGACCTGAGTAACAATGACCTTCAGGATTCAGGAGTGAAGTTTCTCTGTGTGGGACTGAAGAATCCAAACTGAAGTTACTGAGGTCAGTATTAATCAGGAACGTAAATACAGTGTTTAAAATGACTGTGTTCATATTAAAATGAGACCAGATTGATGTATAGTATGTTTATTAAAGTACTGTTGTGTATGAGGCATACTGATCATAAAAGTAGATGAATTTCCCCCAGAATCTGTAAGGCTAATGTTAGTAACTGGTCTGTGAGTTTAGTTAATGTGATAGTTTAACAAAGTCAACATTTATGGTAAAACAGAGTGGAACCTTTACAATGAATAACACTTCACAAACCAGATGATGAGTTGATATTCTCTGTCTGTATGTATGTTTATTTCTGTCTGTCTGTCTGTCTGTCTGTCTGTCTCTCTCTCTGTAGGTTGTCTGGTTGTTTACTGACAGAGGAAGGCTGTTCTTTTCTGACTTCAGCTCTGAGTTCAAACCCCTCACACCTGAGAGAGCTGGATCTGAGCTACAATCACCCAGGAGTGAAGCATCTCTCTAAACAGAAGAATCAACACTGGCGACTTAAGTCAGTATAGTCTCTGTGTGTGAGTGTGTGTGTGTGCGTGCGTGCGTGTGTGCGTGCGTGCGTGCGTGCGTGCGTGTGTGTGTGTGTGTGTGTGTGTTTGTGTGCGGTCTTTATGTGTGACACTCATCCACTATCTGTTGTATGTTTTTGTAGTGTGAACCATGGTGGAGAACTCATGATCAAACCAGGATTAAGAAAGTGTGAGTACACACACACACACACACACACAAACACACACAGAAACACTGAGTTTGGTTCACCCATGGAAAAGAAACCATTTATCTAAATTCCTAAAAAATAACACACTCAGACCCCTTCTGACCAGGGCTGTGGAGTTGGTACAAAAAACCTTCGACTCCTACTCTGACTCCGACTCTTCAACTTATGGTACCAATGACTCCGACTCTTCTATTTGTAATTAGACTAATCATATTTCCTATATTGACTGAAAGCACACAACAGCATACAAGGCATTTCAACATGAATCATCAGCAGGGCTATGCAATCGCTACACAAAACCTTTGACTCAGACTCCGACTCCCAACTCTGTGATTTATGGTACATTTTTAATGACTCTGACTCCAGTAACCCAATAATTGCTTCTGACTCAAACTCCACAGCCCTGCTTCTGACAACACACACACACACACACACACACACACACACACACACAACACTCAAAAATACCCCATATTTACACCACCAGTTCCCCCCAGACCATTCCCCCACATTCCATAAAAAGAGACAGAGTGAGAGAATCTGTAACACACACTAAAGACAGGACGAGAGACAGACAGACAGACGACACCATCTTACCTGAGATTTATTATCAAATAAATATAATATTTAATGATGTATAAAATAAAATAATACTCTCATTTAGTATAACACGCATACACAGAGTTGAGAGTGTGTGATATGTTTTCTCCTCTAATTTCTCTTCTGCTCTGTAGATGCCTGTGATCTCACACTGGACCCAAACACAGTAAACACAAAACTCTCTCTGTCTGAGGGGAACAGAAAGGTGACACATGTGGAAGAGAATCAGTCGTATCCTGATCATCCAGAGAGATTTGATGACTGCCGTCAGGTCATGTGTAGAGAGAGTCTGACTGGACGCTGTTACTGGGAGACTGAGTGGCGTGGAGATGAGGCTGATATATCAGTGTCATATAAAGGAATCAGGGGGAAAGGAGAGAGTGATGACAGTTTGTTTGGAAACAATGAAAAGTCCTGGAGTCTGTGGTGCTATGGTAACAGTTACACTGCCCTTCACAATAAACAAAGAACTGTCATACCTCACCACCCTTCACACACAGAGAGAGTAGGAGTGTATCTGGACTGGCCGTCTGGAACTGTGTCCTTCTACAGCGTCTCCTCTGACACACACACACTCAGACACATACACACATTCCGCTGCACATTCACTGAACCCCTCTATGCAGGGTTTTATGTTTATGACTCAGTGTCTCTGTGTCAGATAAATTAAATAAACACACAAACCCTGAAATACTCACACATACATATGCACACACGCACATTCTTTTTCTGTTTTTCACATGCACACACACAATGTTCATATGTATCATTTACATTTATTTACACTTCCACTTGAACACACACACACACACACACACACACACACACACACACACACACACACAGACACACACACACACACACTCACAAACACGTGTGTATGAAGTACGGTAAGAATTTTATTCATGTATCAGAAATCTGTGACTGTAATAATAAACAATTATTAATTAATTTACAAAGTTTTGCAGAGCTTTGGGTTTTTTCTTATGAATTCTTGTCCATTGCTTTTAAATTCATGTTTATTTGTTTTTATTTTGTCACAAGTTCAGTGTAAACATGCACATGTCAGGGAGAAAGACAAATAAAATATCATCACATATAAAAACATTGAAAGTGATTCTGATGCTGAACACACACACACATACACACTCTCTCTCTCTCTCTCTCTCTCTCTCTCTCTCTCTCTCTCTCTCCATCTTACTTTCTTTCTTTCTCTCTCTTGCTCTCAGACATACACACTCTCTCTCTCTCTCTCTCTCTCTCTCTCTCCCTCCCTCTCTCTTTCTCTCACACACACAGCACACTCTCTTTCTCTGTCACTCTCTCTCTCTGTTTGTCTCTTTCCCACACACACATGCTCCCATTCTCTCTCTCTCTCTCTCTCTCTCTCTCTCTCTCTCTCTCTCTCTCTCTCTCTCTCTCTCTCTCTCTGACTCAGTGCAGTTACACGCAGGTAAGCAGTCTGATTTCAGTCCAATTATGATCCTTACTTCGATTAAAAATGTAATGTCGGATAACATGATTGGTTTATCAGATTAAAATCCAATTTCATGAAATCCAGAAATATAACCCTGAGTATCTGATTTTTATCTTGTTAGATCTGGCATGTAACTGATACTCTGATTTCAGTTGGAGTTTATCATTTTGCGTGTGCCTGGTCTGTGATACTGTGCGGACACTTTTACCGTTACCTGATCTATGGTCGGCTACTAATTTACGAACGTGGAGAGACACAACAATCATTTTTGGACAGAAGAGGAGACTGTATTTATTATTGGAGTTTTAAAAGAATTAAACTTATTAAAGTATCTAGACGGCGGGAAGACCAGAAATGGTGAGCTTTTCAAACAGGTCTCCGGATAGTGATGCCGGTTTCATCAGGACTCCGGAACAGATCCGAGTCCGTTGGAAAACCTCAAGAAAGGCATATACTACATGGCGAAACGGGCCAATGGGAAAAGTAGACATAATCCAGTCTTTTGTACGATCAGCTGGACGAACTACTGTGTGGCCGAAAACCACTCTTTAGTGGAGGAGCAAGGTGTGGATGTGGGCTTTGCGCCCACTACACATGTAACGGTAAGTGCTCAGAGTGTGAGAGCTATCCAACAAAGCTGTGTAACTTTCAGCTTTCCTGGATATTTTGGTAAGCTAATTTTAAATGTTATAGCCTGCTACGAGCAAGTAGGTAGTTAGACAGCCAGTGAAATGTAACTCGCAAACAGTTTTCATAATTTGCATCTTAAATGTTGTTTTACCTCTCTGTTTCAGACCCTCTATTGGTTTCTGCAGATGTGGAGACCAATGTGGATGTGGAAACTGATGTTTCAGTGGATGTGGAGACTGGGGTCCTGGAGCCTGAAGGACTAGGCCTACATATTGCCAACCCATCAAGCGCTGCTAATCAAGCAGCTGGTGAAAACTATGTTACACTCAGTAATATTCTTGTTGGTTTATAATATAGCATAATAAATGTAAAAAAGTAATG
Source organism: Chanos chanos (assembly GCF_902362185.1). Classification (NCBI taxonomy): domain Eukaryota; kingdom Metazoa; phylum Chordata; class Actinopteri; order Gonorynchiformes; family Chanidae; genus Chanos; species Chanos chanos. The sequence goes on along the minus strand of NC_044503.1, from coordinate 36,368,962 downwards.
CAATCTATAATCTAATGTAATGTAATGTATAGCTCTGTATTGTTTTAACTTTGTTTTATGCTTCGCGTTAATAAAAACAGTAACATTTTGAAACTTTCATGTTACAGCCCTTCACCACTGAGATCATCCCATGGAGAGACTCATATCACCTTTTCACTAGTCTAACAAATGGAGCTAGGTTGTGCGCTTAGTTATCTTCCAGTGTTAGCTGTGTTCTTCTGCACAAAACAAAATCACATCATAAGATTAGCTGTGAAGTCTATGGTATTTTATCTCATAATTTAAACATTTGTGGTCCTACAGCTCCCTCTGATGTAGAGGAAAGTGGTCTGCCACACATGCAGTCAGTGCCTGCCTAACCCTCTGTGCCCCACAGGACTCTACGGAACTGTGCGATCGAGAAGCGAGTTGTGGCAGCACCTGCTCCAACATGACTGCCTCTTTTCACCAGGTTGGAACAAGGCTCTCTTTCTCACTCTCACAAGTTGTGCAAAGCACAGCATGTGGCTATCACATAAGGTGAAAGCATGTAATGGCAGTCACTCCGCTTCAGTAACACCCTCCACCATGACCTAAGTCTCCCAAAAGCTATTTCAACTGTGCTCTTGGCAGCACTCAAGTAAACGTCGAGGGACTCTTGCTCAGGGGTTAGTTCTTGAGATGAGGTGTAGCCTTTCATGAGCTAGTCCAGTAGTGGTTAGGCTGGATCACCCAGGAGGAAGAATTCAACTGGGGTCCCATGGATCTCTCTGGGGTCCTAAGACATGTAGGAAAGGAGCTGTTTGTAAACTTTGAATACAAAAATAGTAGGCCCAGTGTAAGCACTGAACCCACCTTTGGCAGTTGGTATGCCCTCTCAAACGAGACTGACTGCCTAAGCACATTGGCATCATTGGCACTCCCTGGCATTTTTTGCAGTTAATATTCCACAATCTGAAAGAAATACCTTTAAAGAGAAACATTTCTCTGTACTGTATTTCCATTTGTCAATCATCAAAAGAAATTTCAGGGCGGGAATAATCAGGGAATTAGATAGGTCAGTTGATAAGGGGGGTCGGGTCAGCTGAGGTGAACTCCAAAGCCCTTGATTATTCTTAGCAGAGCTGTGAAGTAATTCATTTGTGCAAGAGCAACATCTTGTAGCAGCAACTGCTTGATATTGAAATGATTCTGCTGCACAGCTGTACTCTCTGGAAAAAGTCTAACAACGCTACTTTAGCTATAAATTACCAATAAGTGTCATCCACTAGAGTTTGAAGGACATATGATGGCAGTATCGGGATGCGTGTTCCATTAGTGCATCCAGTTACCTGCGGTATGTTAAATTTTTCCTCGAAACGCTGCGCTATTGACCAAGCCTCATCCAGCGTTGGTATTTTAATGAGTTTATGTATTACGGATGACACCATACTCTTACAAAACAGTGTTACAAATTCCATTACGGTTGTGTACACCAAACTGATTGGCTACCACGCTATACTCGCCAGCACAACTTGCCAGTTTCTACAGGACAGTTGCCACCCTCATTTCAAGAGGACTGGGTTGGCGGACGGTGTTGACATCAGGCCTCATAACTCACTCCATCAGTTGACACAGTTTTGGAAATGATACCGTAGTCATATGGAAGTTGTGTTTCCAATCCTCGTCATTGAACTCCAGGAGCACTACCCTTTCCCACCAATCTTTACTCTGCACCTTCATCCAACAGCTTTGGGGAGCCCGTTGTGATGGCTGTGGCACTTGTTGCAGGGCCAGTATTCTATTGCGGGCTGTGTGAAATTGGTGTAATATAAAAATAATGTTGTTCATTTTTTCGAGCAACATCAACAAGGTGGTAGCCCTGATCTGTAGTAGGCATACAGCTAGAAGATATGACCACAGTCACATCTGTCCATCCATCTTTTACTAACTAATTACAGCGCTTTTTGGGCTTGACAGTTTGGTTGCCCCAGGCAACAGTTACTATTTTGGTTTTTCGAATGTGTAGTCTTTAGTGATACAGATGGGCAAAACATGCAAGCAAAATACGACCAAGAAATGCGACCTGCGAGTTTTTCCAAAAAGTACCTAAAACATAGGCAAATTAGGCAACCGATTTCCTTGAATGAAGATTTTTCCTTTTTTTGTGAATCGGATTGTACTACTTACCATGTAAACTGGAATATTCCTTTATTCGATAATAATCCAATAAGTGCTTTAGTCAGACTGTTCTGCACATGTGTAGAACCCAATAATGTAATATATGTAATACTTGAAAATGTAATAACTTCCCAACAATGTACTGTAAAATTATTATTATTATTATTATTATTATTATTATTATTATTGTTGTTGTTGTTATTGTTGTTGTTATTATTATTATTATTATTATTATTATTGTTATTATTGTTGTTGCTGTTGTTGTACTGTACTTTTTTTTTTGGCATGGCTTACGCTTTAAAGAAAACATCCCATCCTGTGAACTCCCTGGGCCGTGCAATGTGGGAGAAAGCATTACTGAGCTCTTATTTTCTAATCAATTTGCCAAAATCACTGAATACATGTTTTAATAAAATATATAAGTCAAGGTGGTTTGATTCAGCAGCAAATCAACAGAAACAAAGTGAAACTGAAGTCGGTGGTGTAACTGATGAGTTTTTGGCACTGGTATATAGTACTGGACATAATACTCTACACAGAATAAGGATGTAAGGTAAGACATGTACTATCATAAGGAGATACAGGAGTAGATGAAAAAGACTGATTTATTTGTCTCTTCAGCTCACCTTTCATCTACCATAGACCAATGACAGTGCAGCACTGTGTAATATTCACAAATGAAAAATGGAAAACCATTTCATTATTACATAGGATTAGTGCCATTATATTAGTACACATGATTATAACATTGCCTATTTCAAAAGAGTGACTAACTTACAAAAACTATGCATTCCCAAAGCGATAAAACTTGATTGGTGGCATGGATGGTCGAAGGCCAATGTGACGGCCTCTGCTCTGTATTTTTGTTGTGTTTGCAGGTTGGGTGTCAGAGTGGGAGGGCTGTCCTAGTTGATACTGGGCACCTGGGTGTTTTGATCCCCAGTTGTATAAAAGCCTAAAGGGAACTTCCTTCCCCCCAACCCTTTTCTGTTTCTCTCGTCCTCAGGCCTCCACCATTTGTTTCCTGAGGATTTTGGTTGCTGCATTACAACTACTAGACTACCAGTCTAATTGTTAAATTATGTTTTTTTTTTCTTTTATAATAAATTTGCTTTGTCCTTAATGTGATCTGTGCCTCCTTTTTGTCATCTCTTTTGAGCCGAGTTGTGACACCAAGTTATTGCAATATTGGGAAATTATTACATTACTGGGTTATGCAAAAGTAAGGTTAACCCAATAACGCAATAACCACCCGTTAACGTAATCATTTATTACATTATTTGTGCAGAGTAATAAATTATTGTTTAAGTTTTTTATTACATTATTGGGAAATTATAAGGTTTTCTTAAATTTTTGATGGAGTTAAGTGGAGATTTTTATTACATTATTGGGAGTTAATACATTATGGGGAGATTATTACATTATTGGAGTCTACTGGGGTTTCCAATAGCAGGAGACTATTGCACACCTGTCTGATCATGAAGGGGTGTCCTCTCTCTGTGGTCCCTCTAAAGATTACTTCCACTGTTTTTTGTTTTTTTTTGGGGGGGGGGGGGGGGGTTCTTGTCCGTGTCTGCTACGATTATTAAGTCAGGGGGTGTCGTCCTGTTTTGTTTGTTGTATACCCCTTTGAAACTGTAAACAGTGATACTGGGCCTTAATTAAACTTGAAAACTTGGGAACAGGAGTTTGATCTCATATAGAAAATTCTGTTCAGCTAAACCTCACTGGAATAAAACTTGTTGCTCTCTCTCTCTCTCTCTCTCTGTCTCTCCAGACTTGCTCTCTGTAAACTCACTGAACAGCCCAATGAAGCTGTAGCCTCAGTTCTACAGTCAGTAAACTGTCCCCTGAGAGAACTGGACCTGAGTAACAATGACCTTCAGGATTCAGGAATGAAGTTTCTCTGTGTGGGATTGAAGAATCCACACTGTAAACTGAAGATGCTGAGGTCAGTATTAGTCAGGAATTTAAATACAGTGTTTAAAATGACTATGTTCATATTAAAATGAGACCAGGTTAATGTATAGTATGTTTATTAAAGTACTGTTGTGTGTGAAACATACTGATCATAAAAGTAGATGAACTTCCCCCAATATCTTTACAGCTAATGTTAGAAACTGGTCTGTGAGTTTAGGTAATGTGATAGTTTAGCAAAGTCAACATTTATGGTAAAACAGAGTGGAACCTGTACAATGAATCACACTTTACAAACCAGATGACGAGTTGATATTCTCTGTCCGTCTGGCTGTGTTTTGATTTTGGTGATCCGATAACAAATAGACAGCTCTAAGCACGTCCGTTTATACCTGACTTTAGAATCCGTGTCTGGAGCAATCACTTCCTCACTCTGTATGCAAATAAGCACGTAAATCATTTTCCAACACGTTACCCCTTTCATTGAATTTCAGTTTTGCTTTTTTGATTGGAGATAGTGCTTATGACGTGAGATGTCAGACAAATTTGGTGATCATTGATCGCTGTTTGGGACATGAAGGCTTGTTAAGCTGTTTCCTTATGGGCGTCAATGGAGAGGAAACTGCTTAATGTGAGATAACGACCATACTCCTGGTCGTTTCTGACAAGAGATCTCAGAGAGAAATTTTGTGATCATTGATCGCCGTTATGGAACATTAAGTCACGTTAAGCTTTTTCACGTTAAACATTGTTGTTTTTAATCAGCGGGAGGCATCAATGCACCTCCCGTGCCTAGTCTGTCAGAAATTAAAAGAAGAAGAAGAAATCAAAAGAATATCCATTTTGCCTGTTCTTGTTGTTGTCTGTTGTCGCAATTTAATATGATGCCGTTGGCGAGCGAATGTATACATACGCGAATGAGTTCGTACTTCCGCGTAAGCAGAGGACGTCAGTTGAGTGGGTGGTCATTCAATGTGGTCAAGTTCGCTTTCGCGTTTACACTGCCATAAGAATGTGGTCATATGCGGTCCAGACCACCTCTCAATGTGTTTTGAGTGATTGGAACTTGGTGCGACCTTAATGTGCATTGGATGTGTTTACACCTATTCTTTTGAGCTGTCCACTTGTGATTGGATCACCAAAATCAGATCTTTATGCAAGGTAAACAGGGCCTCCATCTCTCTCTCTCTCTCTCTCTCTCTCTCTCTCTCTCTCTCTCTCTCTCTGTAGGTTGTCTGGTTGTTTAGTGACAGGTGAAGGTTGTTCTTCTCTGACTTCAGCTCTGAGTTCAAACCCCTCACACCTGAGAGAACTGGATCTGAGCTACAATCACCCAGGAGTCTCAGGAGTGAAGCGTCTCTCCACACAGAAGAATCAACACTGTCGACTTAAGTCAGTACAGCGCGTGCGTGTGTGTGTTTGTGTGTGTGTGAGCTTGTGTGAGACTCATCCACTGTCTGTTGTGTGTTTTGTAGTGTGGTCCATGGTGGAGAATTCATGATCAAACCAGGATCATGAAAATGTGAGTACACGCACACACACACACACACACACATGCATGCACACACACACACATACACACACAAGTTTGGTTCACCCCTGGAAAAGACTCTTGCTTTTCTTCTCCATTTAATGAATCTGTAATCTGTGACACACACTAAAGACAGGACGAGAGATGGAAAGACAGACGACGCCATCTTACCTGAGATTTATTATCAAATAAATATAATATTTAATCATATAATACTAATATAAGAATATAATACTCTCCATTTAGTATAAAACACACACACACACACACACACACACACAGTTGAGAGCGTGTGATGTTTTCTCCTCTAATTTCTGTAGATGCCTGTGATCTCACACTGGACCCAAACACAGTAAACACAAAACTCTCTCTGTCTGAGGGGAACAGAAAGGTGACACATGTGGAAGAGAATCAGTCGTATCCTGATCATCCAGAGAGATTTGATTGGTGGCCTCAGGTCATGTGTAGAGAGAGTCTGACTGGACGTTGTTACTGGGAGGTGGAGTGGAGGTCGTGTTTGTCAGGGTTCCTGCATGAACTGCTCTCTGTTGTGCCCCTGCTGGTCATGTCTGGTATTAGCTGTCATTTGTTTTTGGTTTTGTCATGTGCTTTTGTTTATTTCAACTCCCCCCCCCCCCCCCCCACTTATTGTGTCATTGTTCTCACCTGTCTCTCGTTGAAGTTGTAATTAGTCTGTCTATTTAAACCCTGCCTGTTCTACCCTTTGTTTGTCAGTTCGTACCGCTTTCCCCCCAGTGTGTCATACCAGCCTTTTCATATTCTGATTGCCTTCTGTGTTTGACCTCTGCCTGTTTTTTGACTTTTTGTTTGCCTGTTGGATTTTGCCTCTTCTGCCTGCCTGCCTGCCTGCCTTGCCCTGTATCTGTTTTTGAACCTTTTGCCTGTCTGTGGATTTTGCCTTTGTCTACCGTTTTGGATTGTTTGCCTCCCTCTGACTGTTCTGTGGTATGACCTCTGCTTGTTTTTTGGATTCCGCTTTCTGCCAAGTGTATTGAAAGACTTCTGCCTGGCACAATAAACATCTTATTCATTCATCAGTGAGTCTGCAACTGAGTCCCCTGTTTTCCCTGACAGTGTTATTGTATCAGTGACATATAAAAGAATAAGGAGGAAAATGAACTGGAGAGGTGACTGTGGGTTTGGACACAATGAAAAGTCCTGGAGTCTCTTGTGCTTTGGTAACAGATACTCTCCCTTTCACAATAGACAGACAACTGTCACACATCACCACCCCTCACACACACACAGAGTAGGAGTGTATCTGGACTGGTCGTCTGGAACTGTGTCCTTCTACAGCGTCTCCTCTGACACACACACACTAACACACATACACACATTCCACTGCACATTCACTGAACCCCTCTATGCAGGGTTTGGGGTTTATGCTTATACTGACTCTTCAGTGTCTCTGTGTCAGATAAAATAAATAAACACACGCACTCTGAAATACACACACACACACACACACACACATTATTTTTCTCTTTTTTGCATGCACACACACACTCACAGAAGTGAGTACAGTCAGAGTTTTATTCATGTATCATAAATCTGTGACTATATTAATAAACAATTATTCATTAATTTACAAAGTTTTGTAGAGATTTGTTTGGGTTTCTTGTCCATTTACTTTTAAATTCTTGTTTATTTGTTTTCATTTTGTTACAAACACAATGTAAACATGCACATGTCAAAGCAAAAGATACAAATAAAATATTAAAACATTGAAAGTGTTCCTGATGCTGAACACACACACACACATGCACACACATATGCACTCTCTCTCTCTTTCTCTCTCTCTCTTTCTCTCATATACTCTCTCTCACACACACACCCACTCTCTCTCTGTCTCTTTCTCACACACACACATACTCTCTCTCCTTCTCTCTCTCTCTCTCTCTCTCTCTCTCTTTAGTGTGGAGACATGTGTAACTGGGGATCAATCTGGTTGGTTCCAAAATGTCCAACACATCACTCTTTCTTTCTCACACACACACACACACACACACACACACACACACACACACACACGCTCTCTCTCTTACTCTCTCTGTCTCTCTGTCTGTCTGTCTGTCTCTCTCTCTCTCTCTCTCTCTCTCTCTCTCTCTCTCCCTCTCTCTCTCTCTCTCTCTCCATTAATCAAACTAAACAATCCTTATAACCATAGTTCAGGTTTTAATATTGACAAGTGAGTGTAAATGTACCAGACAATACAAAACCTTTTAACATGCTGAAAACCCCTTGAAAATTCTACGAATGCTTGAAAAAAAAAAAGAAAAGTGGTGGTTCTAGCTTGTACCCCCTCTTGTATTTATGACACCTTTGTTGTATTGCCGATTTTTATGAGAATTTCTGTTGTTACTTCGATCTCTTGTTGTGTTGTCTGGTACAGAACTTTATTCAAATAAGAATTTATTTTGTATTTTGCATGGCTAAAAATTAAATATCAATTCTGAATATTTATACGTTGTCACTGTACTGGCTTGACTGAATCATGGGGATATCGAATCGTGGACCTCATATCGTATATGGAACCAAATCATGAAATATCTATGTCGTACCATGGTGTTTTTATTATATTTACCATATCATGATATTTGCATGGATCATGCTAAACTCTTATATTTTTATTAAAGTACGTACAATCATTGACATGCTACTACCATGACTGAATTATAACAATATAACCATGGTATTATCATTTAAATACCATATTAATACTGTGGTCATTTGGTCACTTTGATGACATGGTATTACGATAATACCATCATACTTTTTTTAAGGGACGATAATATTTAACTTCAGTATAACTGATGCTAAATAATTTCATCATAAGTGTGATCTACCATGTTTTTCTCATTAGGCCTATAAATCTCAATTATATTTGTCCTTAATAAAATCTGTGGTCCACAACCGCTTGTAAGATAACAGAAGTCAGTGTGGATTTTGGGTGGAGCAGTGACTGGTATATGGCCCCAACGCACTGATGGAAACCCCAGTGGTTCTTGAATCTACGAATGATGGTTTGTTGCTCATCAGATTCTGGCATCTTGATGTAATCATGCAGCAGCTCATATCGCACGGCCTGGCAAAAGTCGTGGACTCTAGGCATGCGGGTTGTTTCAAGTGTTAAGCAAGTGTAAACACAGGTATTGGATATGGGTCACTTTTAACAGTAGATGTAAACAGGCGGTCAAAAAATCGGATATAGGCAAAAAAAATCAGAACTGGGCATCAAAACCTGCAGTGTAAACGCAGCCTATAATTGCTGTCTCTAGCTGAGATACTGGTCAAACCATTTTGTCCATGGCACATTACTTCCACATTCAAACAACTTAATGATGTGTGTGTGTGTGTATGTGTGTGTGTGTGTGTGTGTGTGTGTGTGTGTGTGTGTGTGTGTTTGTGTGTGTGCGTGCGCGCGTGCTTACGTGTCTGTGTGTGTCAGTGTTGTTCTTTTCCTCTTTACTCTGTCTGTGACATGTGGAAGATTTTTCTTCTTAATTTTGCAGAAGCTTTAAAAGAAAAAAGAAAAAAACTAGAGGAGTTAGGAAGATGTTCTGAGCTGGTCTGTACGTATTTCCGCCACTGCATCATATGCAAAACAGAACAAATCATATTATGACCAAAGCACATCTACATATGTATTTCTCTCTGAGTGAAAATGCTTTAGATGTTTTGGTCACTGCTGGATTTGTGAAGCAGCTGTATTTGAAGTGTTACATTCTGTGGACATGAGGCCAGAACTGAGGCTGTTTTCACACTTGGGTTTTTTTGCTGGTCCGAACTCAAGTGTGATTACTCCACCCTCCCCCCTGCCCCCGCTGGTCTCCTTTCACATTACATTTCTTGGGTGTGAACCCTGGTCCATTTATGTTATCAACACGTAAGGAATGCACAGCTTTTATTAACCAATGTCGCTAGGCAACGACACGAAAGGGAGGCAAATGTGAAGCCATACTGTATTTGTTTTCTTATTAATCTTTTTGCTAATGTGGTGTCACATTAACTCAAGAAAGGAACGGGCCTTTATTTGTGACAGGCTAGTATCCCTGTCTTTTTTAGTAGTGTATTTTGTAATATTGCAGCAGCTTAATGTTTAATTTCTCCTATAATGTTAATTTATCCTATCAGGATTTATGGATATTGGCTACCTACTATTCGCATATAGCCTTTACTGTACTGTATTTAAAGAATAAAAATATTAGGTCTACTACGGCAGTTTGTGTCAGATTGTAATGATATGGTGCTGGTAATAACCGCAAGCAAATAAAAAAGCAACAACATATGGTAATGTCCACGAGATATCCGACGGAAAAAAAGTCACACAAAACAATCAAACTTCGGTATCATATAGAAATGGTCCACTAATTCTCAAATAACAACATAGCCTACTGTGTCAAGGTAACAAACATTTTAAATTGAGAAAATAAAGGGCATGTCAGATATACCGTTAGGCTACTTGTAGGGAAAAGCAGGGAAATATCTGACAGGTTTAAAGGTAAATTTGTCCCTCTGTTTCCAACTCACTGGCCGACATTTCTCTACCGTACCTACGCCATCTAAAATCAGACATTCCAAGTACCGTTAAGACTGTTATATGAAATAACTTAGAAATAATGAAAATACGCATAGGAAATAGGATGGACAGAGTTTTGGCAGTGATGTCCCTGAATACTAATAATGGGCCATTAACACACACAGTCCTACAGCGACCACAATCCACGTGAGAACATGTTGGCATGGTATTTCTGTTACAAAATGAAACTAACTGCAACGGAGTGGTGAGCATAATTACCGTATGCCATTGTACTGATGTAAATAATGGTGTGGAAATATGACGATTTACCACCTGAGCTTTTTGGTAATTTATGGTTTTCTTTTCCTTTAATTTTCTTTCTTTTTTTTACGCGGCCTGTATTTGGAAGCGGCCTTAATTTGCCCAAACAGGCGGCACCCCTGGCTACAGCTTGAAACCCTGCCATTATTTGGTTTCTTTGAGAATTTACGGTACACGCATACCCTCAATGTGAGCGAACAGCGTGGCTGCATCAGTAGGGTTTACTTCCTGATTTTAGATCGGATGTCTCTCACATCAAATGCGAACCGCACTGGAGTTCAGGTGAAGCGTACCCGAGACCTCCGTTTAGTGGAGGACTCGGGTACGGTCCCTTGGTGCGCACCTGAGGTCGGAAAACAACTTTTCACATCAAAACGTACCGAAGTAGCAGCTCAGGCAGACTTGGGTCCGCACCAAATGCTCTTGCGTGTAAGCACCCTCAAGAAAACGAAAGTAAACGTTGCTCTGCTCCCAGCGCCATTTTCAACCGAATATAACTTCGAGTGAAATGAGATTTATTTTTTGCATTTTTGTGACGTATTGTGGTAAGTGTTTAAAAATTATTGTATTACATGTAGATGATTGTAATGATCTGCTTTGTTCCTACAAGAATGGTAACAGCATGTTCTACTGAATCGTTGCATATACGTCTAAGGTCAACCGATCAAAACTTCGGCCGACACGGAGCATATGAATATGGTTAGAATCGAACATACTTAATCACTTAAAATATCAAAGCCGATATTCATGAGAAAAAATATTGATACAGATGGTGTTGTGCCCATCTTGTTCACAAATCGGCCGTTGAAGCGATATTATTTGTGCTGGAGAAGATGCTATTTCTCGACCATTCATCGGGTAACGAGGAACAACACTTCGCATGCCCTAGTTGGATTATCTGATTCATTTGACGGATTTGTAGTTAGGAAGCAACATGCCAACCACAAAGAAATCTCTTGCAGTCAGAGGAACTATTCTTTGATGCTCTCCAGAGAGCAGCCTTTCACAGTCTTCTGTTTTATTAGGTTACTCACTCACTTTCAAACCCGCTTATCCTAATTGGAGTCACGAGGGTGCTGGAGCCTATCCCAGCGTTGATTGGGCGAAAGCTAGGGAAACACCCTGGATAGGTCGCCAGTCAATCGCAGGGCAGACGTACAGACAAACACACTCATACACACATGGGCAATTTAGTGTCTCCAATGAGTGAGTTTTTAAGTGAGTGAGTTTTTAAAATAGATAGGAGTGAATCTGAACATAAACAAACAAATCAACATGGCCACCACACACTGTACATTTGGTCTCCATACACACTCTTCTCTATGACTCTGTGTGTGTGTGTGTGTGTGTGTGTGTGTGTGTGTGTGTGTGTGTGTGTGTGAACAGGACCAAAACAGTCGCGCTGACTGAACAAGCCTCACTGGACATTGTGAGAATGGAGGAAACTAAAAGGATTGACTGTGGGGACAGAGAGGAGAAGAACACTGTCTGTAGAATGAGTCAGTCTGGACAGTGTGAGGAGGAGGATCCTGTTGACTACAGGACACAGAGACCAGGATCTCCAGTACCCAGCTGTGTGTCTATGAAGAGTGACAGATCCATGAATCACCCTAGAGACTTCAGCAGAGAACCAATCCCCTCTGTATCACAGTGAGTGACTGTACCTATACTGTATTAATTATATATATAATATAAACTAATATATTACACTGTCTATAATATATTCATAATGATAATGTCAGTGTGTATAAACACAGCTGAAGAGAGATCACACAGGTTACACTGGGATGTTTGGATATTTTCATTCAGATATTTTGAGTCAAACACAGCGAACTAAAACACAAACAAAATGCTGTTCATTTGTTGTGGTTCTTGGCTGTTATGAAACCAAACATTGATAATCATGTGAGAGTTTAAAGATAAAGTGACTGAATCAGCGTGTGACATGTCCTGTTGTTTGATGACCACTTCATTTAATCATATCAATGTTTGGTTTCAAACTAACCAAATTAAATTCTGTCTCAGTGATAAAACAGTGCCTCATCATCAAACACAACACAATTTCGTTAATGCGTCAGTTAAAAACAGGCCGATGTAACCAATACAGAACTAAACACAACACAGTTTAGTTTAAATATATCTGTTAAAAACAGACTAAAGTGATCAATAAAGAACTAAATACAACATAGTTTAGTTTAAATTTTATTATATAAACATATATCCATTATTAATAATCTAATTAGTTTCCTATATAAATGTTATACTGAATGATATTAGTTAGAAATGAAAACAGAGACATGTACATACAGTTTGCTTGTCCTGTTTAGTTTCCATTAGTGAAACTCCCCCATTCCCCTCTGTTCAATCAGCTCCACTCTCTGAATGATTAAACACTGTGTAGTGGGAATTCTTCACCAGCTGTCAATCATTATTGTTACACTTCATCACTATCACCCCAACTGTATATGATCCCTAAACTCAACTACAAGGCTGATGAGAAGGGTTCAGTCTGCCAGCCTTAATGGAGCCATATGTCTCCCAAAGAAAGTATCTTTCAAATATGGAAACTCAGGTCTGATCCAGGATCAGTCCAGGTGTGGCCTGCATCAGTAGAGATTTTTTCTTTCTTTTACTGAACCTCAATTTTTCTCTCTCTCCCTCTCTCTCTCTCTCTCTCTCTCTCTCTCTCTCTCTCTCTCTCTCTCTCTCTCTCTCTCTCTCTGCAGAGTGCAGATAGATGTAACGGAGGATCAGTCTGGCTGTTACCAAAATATCCAACACAACATATCCATTTCTGAGTCAGATGATGTCCTGCTGAGAATCACTGAGGGTCATAAAACCACCCTGAAAAATAAATATAAGTTCTTATATGAAGGTGTCACACCGAAAGGCAACCAAACCCTCCTCAACAGCATTTACACAGAGCTCTACATCACAGAGGGAGAGAGTGAAGGAGTGAATGACAAACACGAGATTCTACGGATTGAAACAGCATCCAGGAAATGGTTTTCTCAAGACAAACCAATCAGCTGCAATGACATCTTCAAACCCTTGACAACCAACAGAACTAAAGAGCACAAAAAAGCCTTGTCTAGTCAAGAATCTGGAAGGGACAGACAAAAACCAGAAATCAGAACTGTACTCACCAAGGGCATTGCTGGAATTGGAAAAACAGTCTCTGTGCAGAAGTTCATTCTGGACTGGGCAGAGGGAAGGATCGATCAGGACATTGATTTCATGTTGGTTCTTCCTTTAAGAGAACTGAACTTGGTTAAAGATGAACAGTTCAGTCTTCATGGACTCCTGCTAGAGTTTCACCCAGAACTGAAAGACTTGGATCCAAAGAAATATAATGATTTTAAAATGCTGTTCATCTTTGATGGTTTAGATGAGAGTCGACTTCAGCTGAGTTTTTCTGAGAGTCTAAATGATGTGACCAAAACATCATCAGTGAATATGCTGATATCAAACCTCATTCAAGGAAATCTTCTTCCCTTTGCACTCATCTGGATAACCTCCAGACCAGCAGCAGCCAATCAGATTCCTTCTCAGTTCATCAGTCATGTGACTGAAATCCAAGGATTCAGTGATTCACAGAAAGTGGAATACTTCAGAAAAAGAGTCAGTGATAAGAGTCAAGCCAGCAGAATCATCTCACACATCAAGTCATCAGTGAGTCTCCACATCATGTGTCACATCCCAGTGTTCTGTTGGATTTCAGCCACTGTGCTTCAGGAAATGCTGCATCAAGACAATGTAAAAGAGATCCCTAAAACTCTGACTGAAATGTACATTCACTTCCTGCTCATTCAGACTAAAATGAAGAAGCAGAAATATGAGCAGAAAATTGAGACAGACTCAAAGATTCTTCTGGAGTCAAGCAAGGAGATATTTCTGAAACTTGCAAAGCTGGCTTTTAATCAGTTGCTGAGAGGCAATATCATGTTTTATGAAGAGGATCTGAGAGAAAGTGGCATTGATGTGAGTGAGGCCACAGTGTGCTCTGGGATTTGTACTGAGATCTTTAAGGAGGAATCTGTGCTTCGTCAGAAGAAGGTCTACTGCTTTGTGCATCTGAGTGTTCAAGAGTTCTTTGCTGCTCTCTATGTGTTTTACTGCTATATAAACAAGAACATGGAGGCACTGGAGTACTTTCTACAAGAAGAGACCAGAGTGGAGCCAAGAAGTGTTCCCTTGGATGAATTGCTGAGGAAAGCTGTGGATAAATCTTTGGAGAGTAAGGATGGACATCTCGATCTGTTTGTCCGCTTCCTTCATGGCATCTCACTAGAGTCCAACCAGAAACTCCTACAAGGCCTGCTGACACACACACAGAACAACCAGGAGGGCATCAAGAAAATAAGCCGTTACATCAAAAAGTTAAATAAAGATGGTGTCCCACCTGAGAGATGGATCAATCTACTGCACTGCCTTACTGAAATGAATGATCACTCTCTCCATGAAGAAATTCAAGCTTTTGTCAAGTCTGGAAATTACAGATCTGAACTCTCACTTGCACACTGCACAGCACTGGCCTACATGTTTCTGATGTCAGAGGAGGTGCTGGATGAATTTGACCTGAAGAAATACAAGACATCAGATGAGGGTCATAGGAGACTGGTCCCAGCTGTGAGGTGCTGCAGAAAAGCTCAGTGAGTTTTCAGTTTTGCCTTTTTTCTAAAGACACCCACTCTTTTGTAAAAATTCCCTAGTCATATTTGTTATGTCTTTTTGGAGTACATATGATGTACTGAATTTCATAAGAATAGTTCATCTATACACCCAATTACAAAGGGACAATGATACTTTGATGAAAGTCTTTGATTAAAACTGATTCGATGAAACATATTCTGAATGATAAACAGTGATTGATCTGAAAGAAATATGACACATTGTTATTTATCTACTCATCAGAAGTGATGTTTTTAACACTGAATGAATAATATAGTATTGTATATACTTCAGATGCCTCCTGGAACATGCTCTGTTCACAGAGCAGCTACAAACAAATGTAATATTTCAATATTTGAATGTGGATGATGGTTGCAAGATCAAAATTTCAATAAAACGACAATAAAATGCCATGATAAAAATGTCACCAGAGTCTTGGCCTAGAAGTGATTTACAGGATCATTTTATTCTTTAAAAAGTCAGTGTTTTGTTTTCCTTCTCCCTGTGTAGACTCAGAGACAATAAACTCACTCAGCTGTCCTGTGAAACTATCGCCTCAGCTCTGAAGTCAGTGAATTGCCCCCTGAGGGAACTGGACCTGAGTAACACTGGTCTTCAGGATTCAGGAGTGACGATGCTCTGTGCTGCACTAAAGAATCCAAACTGTAAACTGGAAATACTGAGGTCAGTTATTCTGAATGGAGAAACTTTATCGTTTTCCCAGTCATTCTATTCATATGTTATTTTTTTCCCCAAACAAAATTAATGTTTGGACAATCTAGACAAAACCGATGCTTATATAGGTCACAGAGACATTTGAATCAGTGTGTGAATATTATCTTCTCTCTCTCTGATTGGATGCTGGGAGTGTGGGAGTGTAAGAATATGTCCACAGTGTTTCCAAGGACGTGAGTCTGTCCCTGTTTTTGATTTCTGTTTGTGTCTTTTCTCTCTGTGTGGTGGGAGAATGAGGAGATGGGAGACAGAGAGTCTAATGCAGGGGTGGCCAAACGTGTTTTAGCAGGCGTCTTGTGAAGATACCTGAGGGTATTTTTAAAATTTTACATGTGCATTCTAAATCAACAATTAAATGGTCTGTAATCAATAACATAGCAAGCCTTGTCTGCACATCTTCCTCTTAGTAAAATTCAAAATGCACTGTGCAGTTTTTAATGAATTACAAAACTATAAGCTAGCAATATATTTGAATATATTGTATTATATTCAAAATATTCGTTATGTAAAATCTTCAAAATAAAAATCAATCAAGTTTCATTCAAACCCATTAACATATAGTAGTAACTGTACGTGCCTACTATACTTAAACAAGTCTCTAAGAAATTTTATGTATTTATATTGCCTTCAGTTTTTAGCAAAGTTCATTCTTAGTCTTTAAGTCGTTAAGTCTTTCACAAACTCGCCCTCAGTAAAAGGTTTAGTATGCTTCACAATTAGCATCGCCACTTCATAGCGTTCCTTCCTTTGAATCGTTTGCCTGTGAGCTGTTGCCAAGCTTATTTCCAGTTCCTTCGTTAGTCCTTTCACAGCGGGACAGCTTCTGGTGCAGATTATGCTTACTTTTGTAATGTCTCTTCACATTGAATTCCTTCATAACAGCGACAGTCTCTTGTACAACGGAGAAGTATATGGCCACATTGAAGAAAAAAAATTTCAAGATTTTGACAACAAGGCCGTGATATTACCAGAATAAAGCCGTTATTGTACAAGAAAAAAAGTCGTAATATTACAAGCCCAGGTGAAAAAAGTACAAAAGTACACTGAGACATTTTGTTGGTTGCTGGTAATATATTTTTCTAAAAAATTGTGGTTTGTTTTCTCTCGAAGCTTTACAACTTTATTTTCATAATATTATGATTTTTTTCTCGTAAAAGTATGTCTTTACTGTCATAATATTACGACTTTTTTCTTGAAATATTATTACTACATTCTCATTGAATAACAAACTTATTCTCGTAATGTTATGACTTTTTTTTTTTTCTCTAAATTACGACTTTATTCTTGTAATGTTACGACCTTATGATTTAATCTTTAGTCTTATTCTCGAAATCTCAGAAGTTTCTTTACCTCAGTGTTCCCCTAATACTCCATTGTACTATTGGCAAATGAGACAGACGCAATTATTTCGGCTTTCAGTGAATAAGTACTCCATTTTCTATCTCTCTGTAAAGCAGTGGCCCTCACTATCAGCTTTGCGCATTTCGCCCACGGGCCGGACTTTTGTCACCCCTGCTCTAAGAGAACATTTACTAGCGTGAATGGATTTGTTGCATTTAGAATGGCCTAGATTTAATCATATAGACCAACATGTGTTCATGGAACATGTAGCCTATAACCTTTAGCCTCCGGCAGCATAGCAACGCTCACAGGTTAATCAACTTTGTCTTTTCGTTTGTATTTTGTCTGAGTTGTACCGCAAGATCTGTTGAAAGGAAAAGTCTTGCTAATCAAATGAAATGACATAAATATAGTTTAATTTTATTTTTATTTTTGTCAGTAAAGGCTCGTGTTTGTCGTGAAAATGAAAATGAAAATCTAATTTCATTTTTCATTTTGGCAGGATATGTGCGCACAGGTATTGAAAAAGAAATGACAAAATGAGGTTTGAACTTTCATTGTACCATTTTCTGGCAGAGATTACCTCATATACTGTTATAGGCATACATGTTATTGTCTTCTATGTTTGACTGAAGGGGATTGTTGCTGTACATTAATTCGAACTAAGTATCATTCTAATAATGTGATTCAAAGTCCAATCATTGAGTTAGAAATTAATTATTTGTTGAAATATTTTTACCTCAACATTTTTGACACATAGTTGTTTTGTATCATATAAGCAGAACCCAGTTTGTGAGGTTATTAATTCACTACAGTAGGGCTTTCTACAGGTCAGTGTGATCAGTTTGAACCGGTGAGAAAAACTATTAGATCTCTGCTCTTTTTGTTGTATTCATTATTGGGGTCAGTCCCTTATTAAATAAATTGAATTTAAGAAAGTTTATTAAGAACTTTGCAACAGGTTTCTTAGGTTACTTAAGCTGTTGTTGCTAAGCAACCTGACAGCCAATGGGAAACTGAGAGACTTGCGAACTGCTGGAGGATGAAGGGTGAATTTTCTGAGGTAAAATCTGAGAGAGACCGACATGCATTGAGTGTCTGTGAAATGTCGGATTCTCTGTATCTTTGTTCTTAACCTTCATGTACAAAGAAAGTTTCGTGTTCTTTTTAAATACCTGTGGAAACCTGCAAGTGGAATGTTTAATGTATTTATTCAGAAGTTTTTTTAATTGACCAGATATTCTTATTAGCATCTGAATGCCGTTATTTACACGCAATGTTAGCCTCACTCTCTCAGTGCAGCAGCGGCGGTCATAGAGGTCAAAAGTTTCTCTTCACTTTGATGGCAAATGACTAAACATTTAAGATAACTTTTTATTTAGCTACACTTTCTAAAGAGCAATGTTGACCTGATCAATGGTAAATGAAAATGCTTTTAATTTCATGCGTTAAACTTGAGCTTTTTCTCGTATAAATAACCATACTAGTCATCAAATTCACCAACTGTGCTTTTGATCTTTACATGACTAATGAGTTGGCCAGTAAACAGGGTGTCTGTCTCGCTTTAGTTCTGTGTGGAACATGGCTGGTCCTTTTAATATTTGACTGACATTTTTGTAAGTGTTGTGCTTTTTGATAGCTTATTTCCCATTTAAATTTTCCTTAATTTCTCCAGTTTACAGTTAATTATAACTTGAATTTGTCCAATGTCCAATGCCCAAAAATATCACATTGTGTGTTTTAGGAATTTAAGCAAATGTTTCACAACATTTCACACCTTTTTGTCTCTATAAATACAGTTAAATTCTTAAATGAGTAAATGCTTATGTTCTCTCTCTCTCTCTCTCTCTCTCTCTCTCTCTCTCTCTCCAGACTTGCTCTCTGTAAACTCACTGAACAGTCCTGTTCATCTATAGCTTCAGTTCTACAGTCAGTAAACTGTCCCCTGAGAGAACTGGACCTGAGTAACAATGACCTTCAGGATTCAGGAGTGAAGTCTCTCTGTGTGGGACTGAACAATCCGCACTGTAAACTGGAGATACTGAGGTCAGTATTAGTCAGAAACTGAAAATATTGAAATGAATTTAATCTTAACATAACAAATCAGACGAACACCTGATATTCTACACTTTTAAAAAGTTTCAATGAAACTCATGAAAAGCTGTAAAATCAGTGTCAGTGATGTGATTCCTGTCCCAGTCTTGTGTTTAAATGATGATTTTTCAGCAGTCACAGCCATAAAGATGAGCTTCTCTCCTGTGTAGTCTTGTGTTTGTATTGGCAGGTTATCCACTCTCAGGGCAGTTATACAGCCCCACTATTGAGTCTCTTATGTGGAAACTGAGATGAGACCTTAAGGGGTTTCCAGTAGCAGGAGACTATTGTACACCTGTCTGGCCATGAAGGCGTCTCCTCTCTCTGTATAGTCCTTCTCAAGATTTATTCCATTTTTTTTCCTTGTAACACCTGGGTTTTGGGGGGAGTTTTTTCTTGTGTGCTATGTGGATTAAGTCAGGGGGTGTCATCCTGTTTTGTTTGTTATAAACCTGTGGACATGTAAAGCCCTCTGAGACTGTAAACAGTGCTATTGGGCTTTAAATAAAATTAAAAAACTTTAAACTAAACATGTTATAATAGCAGACACTGATTATGTGACAGTGTTTATTGCAAGACAGGAAGATGTTGTGACTCTTAACAGGAGTTTGAAACGTCACTAGGATAAAACTTGCTGCTCTCTCTCTCTCTCTCTCTCTCTCTCTCTCTCTCTCTCTTTCTCTCTCTCTCTCTCTCTCTCTCTCTCTCTCTCTCCAGACTTACTCTCTGTAAACTCACTGAACAGTCCTGTGAAGCTGTAGCCTCAGTTCTACAGTCAGTAAACTGTCCCCTGAGAGAACTGGACCTGAGTAACAATGACCTTCAGGATTCAGGAGTGAAGTTTCTCTGTGTGGGACTGAAGAATCCACACTGTAAACTGGAGATACTGAGGTCAGTATTAGTCAGGAACTGAAAAATGGCAGGTTATCCACTCTCAGGGAAGTTATACAGCCCCACTATTGAGTCTCTTCTGTGGAAACTGAAACCAGGTTTATGTATAGTGCAGTTATTAAAGTACTGTTGTGTATGAGACATACTGATTATAAAAGTAGATGAATTTCCCCCAGTATCTTTATAGCTAATGTTAGTAACTGGTCTGTGAGTTTAGGTAATGTGATAGTTTAGCAAAGTCAACATTTATGGTAAAACTGAGTGGAACCTTCATAATGAATTAAACTTCACAAACCAGATGACAAGTTGATATTCTCTGTCTGTCTGTGAGTTTCTCTCTCTCTCTCTCTCTCTCTCTCTCTCTCTCTCTCTCTCTCTCTCTCTCTCTCTCTCTCTGTAGGTTGTCTGGTTGTTTAGTGACAGAGGAAGGTTGTTCTTTTCTGGCTTCAGCTCTGAGTTCAAACTCCTCACACCTGAGAGAACTGGATCTGAGCTACAGTCACCCAGGAGACTCAGGAGTGAAGCGTCTCTCCACACAGATGAATCAGCACTGTCGACTTAAGTCAGTACAATCTGTGTGTGTGTGCGTGTCTGTGTGTGTGCGCTTATGTGTGAAACTCATCCACCTTCTGTTGTGTTTTTGTAGTGTGGACCATGGAGGAGAATTCAGGATCAAACCAGGATTAAGAAAATGTGAGTACAAGCGCACTTACGTGCATGCACAAATACACACACGCGCGCGCACACACACCCACAGACACACACAAACACATACACACAAACACTTGTTTGAGTTTGGGTCACCCATGGGAAAGAGGCCATTTATCTCGGTTCCTAAAAAATACGAGTTCTTATTATCTATTCCATTTAATTAAAAAAAGGGCTAATAATATGAGATAAAATATGACTTTTATAATTTTGTAATCTTTGTCTGTAATTTTATTGTGTGTGAACAAAAGAAAGACAGAAAATGAGTGAATAAAATAAGTAAAGTGGAAAACTGGTCAGAAACGGGTTCAGGTAACGAGAGGGAAACACACTGGGTCAAGGGTCATGCTGTAGACGTTATGTGAATTAATGACTTTTGTCATGTAAATACTTCTGAATGTTAATATTATTTATGTCTTTGAATGTGCATTTGTGTGCTAAAGTGGTAAAGTGACGTTCTAGATGAGTTTTACATAAGTTTTACTTATGTTTACAGCAGAGCAATGACGTATATACGTCACTGGGGGAAAACTCCAGCAGATTGGAATTGGAATTTTGTTTGGTAGAGTGTGGATTGAGTGACGGTGGTTGCGTACGATTTTTTTTTTTTGCCAATTTTGATTCACTTCGTTTCACTTAATTATATAAGTCTAAGTTCATTTTCGTTTTGGAATTATCAAGTCATTTTGGTTTATATTTTTTGTGCCAATAATCAGAATTTAATTTATCTAAAGAAGGACTTGAAAGTGCATTTGAAACAACTACCTGCTCATTCATTCCATGGCCTTAACTTGGAAAATTGGAAACATTGAAAGGTCGATAGGTCAAACAGGTCAAACAACAGTACCGCATGCATCAATCATAATACACTCAGACTCCTTATAATAACACACACACACACATACACACACACAAACACACACAACGCTCAAAAATACCCTATATTTACACGCCCAGTTCCCCCCAAACCATTACCCTGCATCCCATAAACGGAGACAGGTACCCCCTCTCCACCAACACAGACTAGGTGCTAGTTCTGGGCTGGTGCTAGTGCCGGTTCGCTGTTGGTTCAACTTGCGAACCTTTCTAAGAACTGGTTTGCTTATTCACAGGCTAGAGAGCCACCACAGAGCCATGTCATTACGTCACTGTATATATCTGTATACGCAAGCTACCTAAACGCTTCCCAGCAGCAAAGTGAATCAAACATCAAATTAAATGACTAACTTGGCACCATGAAGCATAAATTAAGTATGTGTCTCTACATTATGAACAGCAGATGTTTCTTTGCATAACAAGGTACCCTAATTCCATTATCACTTTCATTGTTAAGGCAATGTCAATCTGCAATTTTCAGTCAACGACACAAGTTCATATGTACTGTCCATGCACATTAATTAAATAAGAGCCTCAGTTGTGGATGGAAGTTTAGAATCGTAGCCAAAGAAACTTTAATTTCTAGAGTTGGTCAGGTATTCTGCCATGTATGTTAATGCGATATTTTGATGCTGATATGTACGTCACGATTAGCTGAAATAAAGCTTAGTTTTGTAAATGATGCATAAGATATCGCTTTCGTTGTTAAGGCATCTTAAGTGGTGATTTTCAATTAATGACACACGTTTGTATGTAATGCATTGGCTATATATATATATATATATATATATATATATATATATATGGACATAGTTATATCAGGATTAATTCAAACAGAGCTTGATTTAAATTCGCTATGCGACATATATATTCAGGAGAAGAATGTATTCATTTATAAAGTACATGCACATTAATTAAAGAAGACTCCACACAGGTGTATGTTTTTGTTAAAAATGGCGGTCACAAAGTTTTAGTTGGTCTTGTTGGTCACGATAATCCTGCCCCCAGCCCCTGACGTAAGCGGTTCTTGGTCCTAGCCGGGCAAAGTGTTGGTGCCACTCTGGAACTGGTTTTCCTGGCCGAGAGCCAGTTCTTTGGGTGTCGAAACGTGAAGAACCGATTTGAAATAAGGCACCGGCTCCAAATCTGGAACTGGTGGAAAAGGTGTAAGAGTGAGACACACACTCTGTAACACACACTAAAGACAGGACGAGAGACGGAAAGGCAATAATGAGTTAACATACCATCTTACCTGAGATTTATTATCAAATAAATATATTTAATAATATAATACTGATAGTATAATACTCTCCATTTAGTATAAAACACACACACACACAGAGCTGAGAGTGTGTGATATGTTTTCTCCTCTAATTTCTCTTCTTCTCTGTAGATGCCTGTGATCTCACACTGGACCCAAACACAGCACACACGCGCCTCTCTCTGTCTGAGGGGAACAGAAAGGTGACATGGTTGAGAGAGAAACAGTCGTATCCCGATCATCCAGAGAGATTTGATGACAGGTGGCAGATCATGTGTAGAGAGAGTCTGACTGGACGCTGTTACTGGGAGACTGAGAGGAGTGGAGATGATGCTGAGATATCAGTGACATATAAAGGAATCATGAGGAAAGGAGTGAATGGTGACTGTGAATTTGGACACAATGAAAAGTCCTGGAGTCTGTTGTGGTCTGGTAACAGCTACACTGCCATTCACAATAAACATAGAACGGTCATACCTCACAACCCCTCACACACACACAGAGTAGGAGTGTATCTGGACTGGTCATCTGGAACTGTGTCCTTCTACAGCGTCTCCTCTGACACACACACACTCACACACTTACACACATTCCACTGCTCATTCACTGAACCCCTCTATGCAGGGTTTGGGGTTTATTATCATAACTCCTCTGTGTCTCTGTGTCAGATAAAATAAATAAACACACACTCAGACGCACATTATTTTTCTCATTTTCAAATGCACGAGTACCATTTACATTTATTTACACTTCCACTTGGACACACACACACACAAATGTGTGTGCATGAAGTACAGTCAGAGTTTTATTTATGTATCAGAAATCTGTGACTGTAACAATAAACAATTATTCATTGTGGAGATTTGTTTGTTTTTGTTTTTTTTCCGAGATTCTTGTCCATTTAATTTTAAATTCTTGCTTATTAGTTTTTACTTTGTTACAAACACAATATAAACATGCATATGTCAGACAGAAAGACACAAATGAAATCTAAAAACATTGAAAGTGTTCCTGATGATGAACACACACTCTCACACACACACACACGCACTCTATCTCTCACTCTCACTCTCTCTCTCACTCCCTCTCTCTTTATCTCTCTCACACACACTCTCTCTCTCTCCCTCCCCCTCTCTCTCTCTCTCTCTCTCTCTCACACACTGTCTAATGCATACACACACTCTCTCTCTCTTTCTCTCTCTCTGTCACTGTTTCTCTCTCTCTCTCTCTTTCTCTCTCTCAATTCAATTCAATTCAGTTCAATTCAATTCAATTCAAAGTGCTTTATTGGCATGACAAATGAGGCATTTGTATTGCCAAAGTATTCATACAAAGGATAAGGAGTGCAAGGAACAAGTCATCTTAATCTAGTCTAAGTCTAAATCTAATGTAAATTTAAATCTAATCCAGGTTTAAATCTAAACCTAATCTATTCTATTTATAGATTTAAACATATTTGGACTAGCATAAAATAAACATAGACAATACACTCAGATATGAATAGGAACATTATATGTGCAATATGTATAGTAACATTAAACGTTAAACATATTTACATATTTAGGTTTAGCTAGTGTCCCTCAGGTTATGAATTAGTGAAATATATTCGGCTGCCAGAGTAGCTGAAGGTCCCTCTCCTGAGAGGATAGCCATTTTTTTCATTTTTGTATAGAGTGGTTTTAAATGTATGGAAAAGAGTTTCTCTTATTTCTGTATATTTCTCACAGTGAAGAAGAAAATGCTCCTCTGTCTCCACCTTCCCTCTCTGGCACTGACCACATGTTCTGTCCTCTTTTGGCAGCCAGGTTTTTCTGTGTCTGCCTGTTTCCACTGCAAGGTTGTGGTCACTGAGTCTGTACTTGGTCAGAATCTCATTCTGCTTTGACTGGTGGTCTGGTTTCTCCAATGCTCCAAATAGTCTTCTTTTGCTTGTTTAATGATTTTATTGACACAAGTTGTGGTTTGGAAGCAGTACTGGTCTGAGCATATTGTGTATTAGATTTTGTTACTAGGTCAGTGAGCTTCAGTACCAGTTGGCTTAGAGGACTCTTTTCTGGGTTCAGTTCCTGGGTTTCAATGCATCAAAGCAGAGTGTATTTTGTGAACTAGACCTCAGATGCATCCAGAATTTTAAAGTTCGTTTTTGAATAGATGAAGCCAAAGGATAACGGCCTAATTCTGCCCTACATGCATTGCTGGGTGTTTTTGTTTGGACTTTTAATACAGATCGACAGAATTCAGCATGTAGGGCTTCCATTGGATGCTTGTGCATACTGAGTGGACCCCACACCTCACTTCCATACAGCGCAATAGGCTGTATTATGCTGTCAAATAATTTGCACCAGATTGTGATTGGTATATTTATATTGTAAAATTTAGATTTTATAGCACAGAGTGCTCTACGGGCTTTTTCTTTGAGTGCATTCACTGCTGTGCTGAAACTTCGTAAGTTCGACATGGTTTTTCCAGACACTGTTTTAGCTTTTAAATTACCAGATACCGCAGGACTGAATGTTAAGTCTGAGTGTTAAGACTCTGTATGAGTCTTACTTTTACGAGTATGAAGTCAGCCCTGAAGTGGATCTTTGGCGATAATGATCCACAGGGGAGTGGTGCCGAAATGCGGGTGATTGAGGATGCGGCTTACTACGCGCAACACTCCAGTAAAAGAGAGAACAAGTCACGTTTGCAAAGTCAGTAAAAAACACTGGTGCCAGGCACAAATCGTCAATATGCATGGTCTGTCAGAGTACATATCCCTGGGCAAAGGACTGTCCACACAAACTTGAACAGACTAAGTCAGACAGAAGACGTTGAAGAATGCAATGTCACTCTGTTTTCAAATGATTCAGAGTCAGACTCTGACATTTTCATGGCGGAAGCCTTAGGATCAGCTGTCATTGACACAGCTCGCAGTAGAACAGTCTGTGGTGAAAAAATGGTTTGGTCATTACGTCCATGGGCTGAAACGGAGTGAGCTACAGGGAATTAAACATGTGGAGAGTGAAAGACCTTTCAAGTTTGGGGATGGGAAAGTTGTGCATTCAACAAAGGGAGTAAAAATTCCAGCCAAGATAGGACGGACAAAGTGTCAGATTGAAACTGAAATAGTTCCAGCAGACATTCCATTACTTTTAAGCAAAACGTCACCAAAAAGAGCAGGTGCTGTTTTAGATACTGAAAATGATAAACGCCGCAATGTTCAAAGAGCCAGTGAAACTTGAACTGACCTCTTCAAGACATTATTGTGTTAACATAACAGATAAAGGTGCCCCACATGAACACAAAATCCACTGTAAAGATGAAGTTCTTATTGTTACGCAGAACATGACAACAAAGGAAAAAGAAAAGCTCCTGCTGAAATTACACAAGCTATTTTATATATAAATATATATAAATATATATAAACTGTATCTGCATGTTTACTGTCTGATTTATTGAAATATGTCTAGTCACATTTCTGAATGGTAGAAAATTAATCTTGTTTACAATTTATGTGCACTGAACACTCTAAAAAAGTGTCTTTGAATTTCAGAGTGAGCAATTTTTTTAGCACTTATTTTTAAATACATTTCTGCAATGAAAACAAAGACCACTGTCAAGGTGAAAACAAAACACAATCACAATCTCCATGGAGACCAATGGAGATGACAGATTATTATTATTATATTAAAAGCTATTTACAATTGTTAAGACATAGCATTTGTGACTCTCAGTGAGCAAGCTTACAACATTGAAGAAACAGGAAGAGATGAAACCAAGTTCAGTATTTAAATACAACTATAAGAGACAGTTTTAGCTTTATGCTTTCTGCTTCATAGTTATAGGTCAAATTATGCGAATAAGATTAAAAGACTTCACCGTTTTCTCACTATATTCAACCCCACATTTATCATAACTCTCCCAAAATACAGAAGGAAAATGGTCTTCACACTCCTCTTTCACATACGTAATTCAACAGGGTAGAACAGTGTGCATCATTCCAGTGTCCTGTGGGAGACATAAAGATTCCATTTTTTTGGTCTGATAGTTATATATTATTTGTTATATGTTATAATTATTGCAGGTGAATAAGCATTCATGAAAGAAGGATTTCATCTCCATCGACATTGAAATAATGTGCCCTGTTGCTCTATCTTTTTACAGTGCGGACATTTTGAATCACTGATTTTGTAGTATACATTTCATCACGAGGGGAAACTTCCCGGATGGAAACTTACCAAAAAAATTCATCTCCAAACAGTCCTCATCAAGGTAATTGTCAGGCTGTCCAGTGCCCCAGTCATTAAAGTCAAAGGATGATCCATCTGTCCAATGAAACGCAAAGGAAGATGGAAAGATGGATTGGGAACAGAATGGTGGACCAGTGTATCTACTCATGACGCATTTGTGTAGATTTTCTTATCAACTGCTTTGGGACAGTTTTCAATTTATTGGGCATATGCATCAAAACTTAACAAAGATTTCTTCTTAAAATAAAGGGAAAAAAGAAGTTTTTTTCAGTCATAACGATACCACCTGATCCACCTTTATCCCAACTTTAGCTACATATTCAATTTCGTGCATTTTTTTTTTTTTAAAGTATACGTTTATACATTCATGCTTTTTTTAAAAGTATACATTTAAAGCAACAAGCTCATTTGAATGGATTCCATTCAACATGAAAATAACTCCTCAAAAAGCCTGTTTCAGCCCGACATGCCAACCTCTGCAAGATCGGTCGCTCCAATCCAAACACGTGGGTTTGAACCAGTGACATTATAGACCAGTTCTTGCACAAAGTGATGTTCCTCAGTGCTGTGAATGATTGCAAGATGGCCTCCAAAGGATGCACAGTGTTACTGAGAGAGAGAGAGAGAGAGAGCGACAGAGACAGAGACAGAGACAGAGACAGAGAGAGAGAGAGAGACAGAGACAGAGACAGTGATGGAGGGTTTATGTTAACTCATTATTGCGCATCAGTATATGTGACATGAACATGTTTGACAGACTGAATCTCTCGCCCATGCAAATTATGAAATGATGTTCCTATCTAAGCATTTTGGGGATCTGAACATGCGGTTCGGTTCTAAAGGTTCTCTAGAAAGATGTGCTAAGTCAGTTTCAGTGTGTGAGATAACATACTGCCGCATCAAACCACGTTACAGTGTGAGGAAAGTACTTGAAAAGACCAGATCCAAACTGCTCCAAGCAGCAACCATAAATACCTGTGAAAAAGATTGGAATTTTTGGAAACAAATATTTTTCTGGATTTATCAGTTACAGACAAATTCTGTAATGGGCATCTGCTAGTAGGATTTTATGACAATGTAAAGACGAAACTGTGGAAATATGTTCATTCAAGACGTGAAACACAAGCAAAAATATTAACAGAACTGTCGAGTGCATGAGCTGTACTTTAACAACAATGGCACTGGTTGCTCCAAATCAACAGCTAAGAAGAAACTAGTCTCTTTTTGTCTCATTTCAAAACTCATTCAGTTAAAGGACATGTTAGAGGGTAGCTGGAATGCCCTGTCTTCAGAATCAATCACACCCATGGACATTCGACAAAAACTTTAAAACATTTCCTGGTACATGTTTAAAAAAGCAAATCTTAAAATTTGCTCAGAACAGCTGCCTAAATCCATGGGACATCCAAACAGCACTTTGAGTACATGATCAACATCCATTTCTGCGTCTATAATTTTCTGTTGGCATTTTATTGTCATTGTATTGTTACCCTTGTTATTTCTGATCAGTTGTTAAATAAATCTCACATATTTAAGATCTGAGTTTCTGGCCAGCTAATCAAATTTATCAACCAATTTTGTTGACAAACAAACAAACAAAAAAATCATCATTTTTCTCTGACCCTCTGTGTGTGTGTGTCTGTGTGTGAGTGTGCGTGTGTGTGTGTGTATTTGTTTGTAATTGCTTACCAGTGCCCTTCAATGCCACTGTGATGGTATTAGGAAATCCTTGTCTGATCAGTTCCTGTCTTAGCTGTGTGAACATGAGAAAACACTAAAAATTTTACCTCTTCATTTACAGTGCTGTATTCTTCCATCAACACCACGACCATAGACCCCAAAACACCAGTGTGACTCTCACCTTAAACATCACGACCATAGACCCCAATATACCAGTGTGAGTCTCACCTTAAACATCACGACCATAGACCCCAATACACCAGTGTGACTCTCACCTTAAACATCACGACCATAGACCCCAATATACCAGTGTGACTCTCACCTTAAACATCACGACCATAGACCCCAATACACCAGTGTGACTCTCACCTTAAACATCACGACCATAGACAACAATACACCAATGTGACTGTCACCTTAAACATCACGACCATAGACCCCAATACACCAGTGTGACTCTAACCTTAAACATCACGACCATAGACAACAATACACCAATGTGACTCTCACCTTAAACATCACGACCATAGATCCCAATACACCTTAAACAACACGACCATAGACAACAATGCACCAGTGTGACTCTAACCTTAAACATCACGACCATAGACCCCAATACACCAGTGTGACACTCACCTTAAACACCACGACCATAGACCCCAATACACCAGTGTGACTCTCACCTTAAACATCACGACCATAGACAACAATACACCAATGTGACTCTCACCTTAAACATCACGACCATAGACCCCAATACACCAGTGTGACACTCACCTTAAACAACACGACCATAGACCCCAATATACCAGTGTGACTCTCACCTTAAACACCACGACCATAGACCCCAATACACCAGTGTGACTCTCACCTTAAACATCACGACCATAGACCCCAATACACCAGTGTGACTCTCACCTTAAACATCACGACCATAGACCCCAATATACCAGTGTGACTCTCACCTTAAACATCACGACCATAGACCCCAATATACCAGTGTGACTCTCACCTTAAACAGAGCGTGATCTTCAATCTGAGACTGCGTCAGCTCTTCACCAGACACTATTTTAATTCTCAGCCCCAGTGCAGGACCTGCAAAGACATGATCAGTGTGCCAATAAACAGCAGAGAGACAAAACTGAGACAAACACTACAGATCATTTAAGATCAAAAAAACAAAAAAACCTCCAGATGTGTTACATACTTGAGCTTGTTTGTCCAGTGAGGGTGGGAAGATTTATGAATAATATTGCTGTCAGAAGAGACATATTAGTCGGTAATCACACAGAGTACAAAGTTGTATGAAAGAAGATCAGAAATGAAACTGTAATGACATTCTAAAGCGTGTGTACAGTGAGGGGTAAGCTGAACACATATCAGGTGCTTTACTGAGGAGAACATGTTGCTGACCTGAGAGAAGGATGGTGCTCATTTTTGTAGTCTGACCAAGAATGAAATAAAAACAAAAACTTTAGAAAACAAAATAACCATAACATGGAATTGGAGAGTTCATGTGTGAGTCACCGTTAAAGGTAATAACAATTTCTTTTTGAAGCGTTCACACAACTCATGCTGTTCTGTAAAGGGGAAGCAAGTATCGGCCTTCTCACTTTGTTCAACTGACTCAACATTGTGTCATTTAAAGTGATCAATACTCTCTTCTGATTGTCCACACTCACTGGGTCATTAACTCACTATGGAAATACAAGGACAGAATAACATATAAATAAAAATAACATTTGAGAATAGAACTGTTTTGAATCTGATTCAGTCTGACAAGCCAATAGCAAACCCTAGATCCTCACAAAATGAGGATTTTTTTCAATGTCCCATTTTTGTAAACTATTTAATATCTAGCCTCCCTCTCTGGAGATACTTTGTAAAATAGCTCATTTTAAAATAAAATCAAAACAGCATATACTGAACGATACACTTTGGAGCAGTTGTCTGTAGAAATGTCAAAACAGGAAATAAATGCATGAATGATCTGGAGAAACTGACAGAATCTAAAACATTCTCAGCAGGTATCAGCGCACGGTCAGGGCTATAAAAAAAACAGACACACACACACACACACACACACACACACACAACACATAGACAACATATACTGACACACAGACACTCACACAGAACACACTCAACATACATACACATACTGACACACAGACACTCACACAGAACACACTCAACATACAGACACATACAGTCACACACATACTGACACACTGCCACTCACACAAAACACTCAACATATATACACATACTGACACACACACACTCACACAGAACACACTCAACTTACATACACATACTGACACACACATACACAGAGAACACACTCAACATACATACACATACTGACACACACGTGTTGAGCTATGTTAATGAAAGCACAGGCATTATCCTAGAAAAGACATTAGGACAAACGTCCACAGACAGTTAAACAGAACAGTTTGGCTTTGAACTGTAGGGCTCACCATCGGCTCTGTATAACTGCTCTCTTTAACCTACTGTTTAATACACAGATATTTCACTTAACTCGGTACCACCACAGAAGTGTTGGGACAATGCTCTTCAAAGGAACTTTGTATCTCTGTATCTTCTTTGTTTATCTGACAGTCTAGCAATGAGCAAAGAGTATTACAAAACCAGGAATAAAAAAGATAAAGTTTGAATATTTTTTGTTGTCTTACCATTTTGTCCTGGAAACATGAAAGCTGTTTGGTGTCTGCTCCCTGTCCGTGCATGACTGTTAGATAAAACACAAGTGAACAGGAGGTATGGGTGCATCAAATCTAACAGCAGGAAATGCAGGTTTGAATGGGACTGTTTCATTGTCATATGACAATGCGACATGAGGAAAACAACAACAACAACAAAATAAACAAAACAAAAACTATTAAAAGGAATGTGAAGTATGTTTTGTGTTGTATCTAAAATGTCCTACTAATCTGGTCCATCTGGTAGGGGAAAGAAGCAGACTTCAGTATCAGAATGTTTTTTTTTTTTTTGTTTGACTTCAGGGCGCAGTCACCAGGGAAACTTCCTTAAAAGCAGGAGTGAAATCATATCTGTCTGATACAAACTGAGGAACACCTGAAAAAACCAAACAGAACAGTTCAGACAGCTCTGAAACACAGGAGCCCACAATCTACAGTCTGTTCCAACACCAAATAAGACCCTTTTCATCTCATAACCAGTGACAGTCCTGCAGTGTAAATGAAAATGGACAATTAGCACGTGTGCACAGTGAGTATGATAATAAGAAGTGTAGGTGCAATTGCAGTCCTAACACAGGGACACCAAAAGATGTAGGTGTGATAGGATTAATAAATCAGTCTCATAAAATTTATTAACTATGAATTTGGGTGTTCAATATTTTATTAATTAAACAACCAAGATTAATAGGGTAAGCTAGCTGTAACACTGTGCTACAGTCTTAGAGAGTATTGCAGTACTAATGTATTACAATTACACTACTAAACCCATAACACTCATGAACAACCAGGTTGGTGAAGGTAATTGGGAGTGCTTTGATGGCAGAGGTTGGCATTCAATGAATACTGTGGCAGAAACAGACAGGACAACAGTTTATTTCAATGATACTATTTATTAACACAATCACTACTAATTGACAAACTAATACTAATATGGTACAATCAATAATCAGCAGCAAATAGAATGATCAAAGGGTAGATGGTAACAAAATAGTGATGAGTCTATGTGCAGGTATTCAGTGTAGGACTGAATGAGTGTTAGACCAGAGATGAGTGAGTGTGTGTGTGTGTGTGTGTGTGTGTGTGTGAGAGAGAGAGAGAGCGCGTGCGCGTATGTGGGCGTGTGCCCAGCTGCGCACTGAAGAGAGAGGGAGGAGTTCTTTGGAGAGAAGCTGTGCGCATGTGCACAGGAGAGAGGAGGAGGAGCGAGGGAGAGAAACTGCGCGTAGGCACACAGCTAGGAATAGGCGTGGTGGAGGAGTGTCGTGTGTGAGCGTTCTTGCTCCACCCCAACGAAGAGGGGGGATGGGTGGCAAGAGCGCGTGCACGGAAGAGGGACAAAGGATCAAGATTTAGTCTTGACTAGGCCCTAAACCCAAACCACAGTTCAACCCTAAACTACGCCCGAAATCCCAATGTTGAGGTGTGTGTGTAGTGCAGCGAAGAGAGTTAGAGATATGAAAGAGAGAGAACGCATGCCAGATCTATCCTTCATTATTTGTGACCAAAAGAAAATAGCAAACGGCTAAAAACTGCATCGTACATGAAATACAGTGTGTACATTTAAATCATAAAAGAATTCAAATAACAACACTTCCTTCACGTTAACTGCATGTAATCTTAATACTAAAGTATGCCCAGATGCCAGCCTTACTTGGAATAGCTCATTGCGTGGTGACCGAAGGTGCGTCTTTGGTGTTTGATGAGCAGGGCGATTCGCAGGTCCAGAGAGAAGTTCCTTTCCTTGTCACTTGAAGATCTTTGGGGCTCGGTGGCTCGTACGATGATCTTTAAGGGTTCTTGGTTTAGTTAATCAACGTTTAAAGAAATAAAAAGGGATCCGGTCGCCTTTTCTTCCATCGAATACTGTGCGTTACAGTGTAACTAGCCGGTAGAAGTTAAAGTTGCAACTGCGCGAGAGAAAGTAAATTAAACTTTGGTTGTACAAATGTCTCGCTTCTTTGTTACGCTGTCCTTTTCTTCGGCAGAGAAAAGAGACACCCGCTGCTAGCGAGCTGCTGCTAGAGCGAGCCGCTGCTAGGGAGTTGCAGAATTGCGGGGCTGGAAAGGAGCTGGAAAAAAGAGAGCTTTGAATTTTCCGCGGTTTTATGGCGAAAATTGCGTCATCACTGTATCTGCTCCATTGCTGTAACCAATACCGTTACAGTGAAACCTGAGAAGATGGGTACAGATTACCCATGCGGTCAAGCAGGGAATTATGGGTAATATGTTCTACAGCCTGACGACCCCTACAGAAGTGAAGAAAAGTAACCATTTACAGTTGAGTTGTTAATGTGAAAATGAACGTTGTTTTGGATTTGTTTTGTTGTTTTTTGTTTTTGTTTTTTTTAGCATAAATCCACTACCGTGTTTTATTTGGTTTGAATTGTACTCTCTTTGGTGAGACTTAGCCAGTGATATTCACCCCGTTGGGTTTTCTACATTAATTATCAAACAAGCACGTTCCACCAACTTTCAGTTTCATATTAACCTATAGTCATCATACTATGATTATTCATTCAGGGAGGTTTCACCACCGGTTTCTTATTCCTGTTCTCTCTTCACAATTGTATGCTGCTCACAGGGATGCAAAGCTCTTAACGAGTGTTTACAGCCACTACAATTAATATTAATGGTAAAAACCTACTCCCTCAATAATACTGGTAACAGTGATAGATGGACGTATTTTAAGCGTTAAGGTAGGATTAGTTGTAATAGGAGTCATGCTTATAAAGACATGATATTTATGATAACAAAAAAAGAAGAATATTTTTAATGTAATGCATGAGATGTTGGCCTCACGTATAGTGTTTTCACATTGATCTGTGTGATGTGTTCCACTACCACAGAACCATCGAAGAATGGAACATAAAGCCTTGAAGAAACACAAACATATTCTCATACTGACCTTCTGGAGGAGGTTGAGAGGACCTACATTATTGTTAAATGTAATGGGAAGTCTGTTGAGGTGCCAATGTTTCCAATGAAGAAGATTGATTTTCTGAAGCAGGCAGCATGTGACTGGGCCGAGAAGAAACCCCACAAGATGAGTGTCGTTTACAACAGCAAGATGTTTTTCCTTGTCTTAAAAGCATGCAATCCTGAGATTATACCAACACACAAACACATGATGCTAAAATATTCTAGAAATAGAATAATTCTAGAGAAATTCTAGTGTGGTAGCTTGTACATATCTTAAAATGCTTCTTAGTAATTTAATGCCAAAGTTGTGTCTAATTTTCAGGGGCCATACGGGATGGGAACAAAACATTGAATGACTACAATCAGGTAAGAAGGAAGAACAGCGTCAGCCTAATCTGTGCTGACTAAAAAATGTTGAACACTACCTCACTGAATGCTGACTCACACTACTGTCCACAGTGACTGTCTTTAAACTGCCAGCCCCACGATGAAGAAAACTGTTACTTTTCTCTGTCAAATGGACAAACTGAACTCATTCCAAGAGACTGCTAACAGCTTCTATCTCCCACAGGGCAAAGTGTGATTGTATGTGATGGTGTGACAGTGGAAGTCCTGGAAATGGTATGAAGTCATTATTAGCCACTGTCAGGTTCACAGACTGTAAAAAAGGGCCAGTGCAATCAAATTTCAGACTTGTCATGAGTTGGATGTCAGATAAAGATACAGAAGGAGAACAGGAGTCTATATGAATTGTAATGGATTCATCTTGTCCTCTCATTCATATTCTCTCCTCCACTCAGTCTGGGCCTTTGTATCTTGAGGTGGCAGCACATCACTGTCTATTCCATGACAATAACTAAAGATCAAAACACCATCATCAGTAGGAACAGAGTAATTGCTAAACAATCTTTTAGACCCTCAGA
Organism: Chanos chanos; assembly: GCF_902362185.1. Taxonomy (NCBI): domain Eukaryota; kingdom Metazoa; phylum Chordata; class Actinopteri; order Gonorynchiformes; family Chanidae; genus Chanos; species Chanos chanos. Next base: position 36,333,457 of record NC_044503.1, on the reverse strand, counting down.
ATGTGATCAAGACACACAGAACAGCAGATATGCAGATAACAGCTGCTGCAGGCACTCTACTTCATCTTTGCATGGGTCCCGTTTGGGATTTATCTCTAGACCAGCTGGATGGTCGCCCAGGATGAAATGATGAAAATGGCTGACATCCCTATCATTTTCATTTTCATCCTCCTCCCCATCTCCTGTCTTCAAACCTCACCCGATTAAATAAACACTACAATTCGTTTGTTCTCTGTTCTTGTTTAGTTACAGGAGTACAGACTTTAGTTTCGATTGCAGTTTATGGTTTTTACATTGTCAGACTGTAAAGTGAAAATAGCTGTGATTAGACAGCTAACATTAGAGTAAATTGTTTAAAATAAGAGGAACAAATTGGTTGACTGGTATGGAGGCCCAGAGAGGATGTAACTTTAAAGCTTTTTTCAGCGTTATCACAACATAACAACCAGTTGTTTTCTCCTGCGCTCAGCTGAACTGTCTAGTTATCATGACGTGACAATTAATTGCTTTCGATCTGAACTTAATGGTCTGCTCGCTATGATCGCATGACAATTGTTTGTTTTCATGAGATAATAATGAATATAATAATTAGTCCTTGAGACTGATTCACCGTAGGCAGTTTGAAGCTATACGCAACACACGAAAAACACGTGTGTTGGGTGTTTTTATGTCAGAGAATACGAGGGTGATATCTTGTGGACACTGGGATGATATTCATTTGACTTCCCCCCATTACCCTGTGGGTCAACGCATTTTAGACCGTGTCTTTGGTCACCCGGAGATTGGCTGATCTGCCTCTCTCAAAAATTATTTGATATCCGTGCTACCTCCGAGCAGCCAAGCAACACTAAAATGCCCCTCACCCCTTCAAAAAAAAAAGTCCCAGAGGCACCAATCATCTTCTAAAATGACAGACAAGACAAGAGTTTTAATAACATCTGATGTGTAGACATAGTGCAATTTCTGCCTCAAATGTTTTACGCGTTCCTCAATCTCTTCGACGAGGTAGCTTGTTCGGGTTCCGACTGCCTACACTAAGTCACAATTAATTGTGACGTTTTTGTTAAGGAGCTAATTATGTTGAGACCTGGTGAAAATAATTTACCGTTGTGATAATGAGAAAATTAAATTCAGTGATCGAATAAACAATTAGCAAATTGTTGTGATCACAAGATAATTATGTTGAGATCTAGATCTCTAATTATTACGGTTTGTTAATGATTATCAATTTGAATTGAAACCTAAAGAAAACAAAATAATTGTTATGTTGTGATACGAGACACTTAAGATGGTGACAATTTGTTGGTATGTTTTGGTAACCACAAAAAACTGCTGTGGTGTCCCCTCCCGGCTTCTGTAGACTGGATAGTAATGGCTACTGTATAAAAACTTCTATTTCTTATCACGAATTAGAATTCAGCAGTGTTTTTATTCATATTTGGCAGCAAAGTTTCACTTTCCACTTGTGTCGATTCACCATGCTGTTCAGTTCGGTCAAAATTCCATACTCAAACATTTCGTTTAAAGCGTGTTTCAGTTACTGAGAAAAAAGAAAAAACTTTTGAGATTGATTGTGTCTGTTGCTGATTACTGCGTGATCAGACCACCGCAAGTACACAATCCAAGCTGGACTACTCATAGCTACTAAGTAGACAAGTTACTAGACTGGGGTGGTGTGAGACAAGTTGTAGTATGAGGCTGGGTGAACATCCGAAATGTACTTAAAAGTTCACCACTGAAATATGAGACTATATTAGACTGATTTGGTTTGTATACAAAGAAGGATTGGATAATGTGTAAACATATGTGCAGGTGTGTGTGTGGTACCCATACCTGTTAATGTTGCTCTCTTCTGATAGGTAGGAGGTCTGTATTTCGTTTTGAAATGAGAAGGCCAAAATCAGGAAACAAGCTGTTTCCCGGCTATCATTTAGAATAGGGAAATGTTCTGATAATTAAAACATTCTCATATGTTATATGTTATGCATTGTCATAACAACTGTTTTGATAATTATAACCAGAAAACTAAAAAACGACCCTTAATCTGATTTTCTTTGATGTGTTTATGAGTGGAAGTCTGGAATTAAAATACGTGTGAGGAAATTTTCTCTCTTAATTTTACGTTCAGGTGTTTTCTTTTTCTTTTTTTTTCGTGACCCAGAAGTTGCTTCTCAAAATGTAGTTTGGCAGGGGAAGACATATCAATATTCATACAAGGGGCGCTACCTGGTGGGCCAATATGATGTTCTGCCCTGACACTACAGGTGAGTTCACAAAGCCTTTGAGAACCATGGCAACCCTAAATCGCTGTCATCACAAATTTTGATGCACTCACTGTTCGTCAGTGTGTGACTGACCTGTCAGAGCGGGAACGTTTTCTCGGCCAATAAGGTAGCGCATTCTGTTATGAATATTAATAAGTCTTCCCCTGCCATGCTATATTTCGAAAAGCAATTTCTGGGTCACAAAAAAAAGAAGGCAAAATTGAGAAAGAAGATTTGAACACATGTATTTAATTCCCAATTTCCATTCATAAGCACATCAAAGAAAATCAGATTACAGGTCATTTTTTCATTTTCCGTTTTTTATTATCAAAGCAAAGGACAGAAAATGGGTCGTTTTCCGTTTTTTTGTTTCCCTGTTTCTAAATGCTTGTTTCCCGATTTTTGTTTTCTCATTTCAAAATGAGAATCCATTGGCTGCCAAGTACATGGACCACAGGACTACATTCACAAGAAATTAGGATATTAGCAACATTTCAAGTAATTCACATTATATGGTCATGAGACCTCTTCATAGATTCAATGATATGTCTTTGACCTTTTCTTTTAATATCTTTGACCTTATTTTTTTATGTTTTTTTGAAGAATCGTGGGGTGCGAATAGTCTTTTTCGCTTAGGAAGGCTCCTGTGTGAAATGACACGAAAGTATCCAAGTGACAGCCATGCTAAGAGCTGGTTGAATTCTCCAAATGCTAAGGAAAGGTGCTTCAATGCTTCCATTCCTATCTCCTTTAACGTAGGGTACACTGGACCATCCTTTATGAAAGGAAAGGAGATAATTTTGTCCCACAGTTCTTTGCAGCTGCAACATTTAAAGCAACACACCATTCGGCTGTTCACGAAAACAAATGATTATGTGAATGTAACACCAACCTTTGGACAGGGTCAAGCGTATACTTGATGTGACAAGGATTATCTGGCTGAAGTTTTCTCATTGAATGATTTGCTGATCCTATACAAGTAAAAACTCAAAATAAAAGTATCATGACAAAGTGATGGTCTTGGTCAAAAGACGTATGTGCTCTCCAAAAGATAATGCTTTCTAAACAGTTTCTAACAATTTCTGACTATAAAAAGACTGCTCAAGGAAACTGCCTCGTGCTCATGCATTCTTTAAGTTTACACTTTAAGTTTAAGTATAGAATTTATAAATAATAATAATTTTGCATGTTGGTAATTCATCATTGTGATTGGATGCTGACGTGATGGATGTTGTCAGAGGAAGATAGAGATGTGCTACGAAGAGTTACTCCTGCTTCACATCAGGCACCACTACATACAGGCCTGCATAGTGTGTCAAGTAGCCTGAAAACTGATCCTCCAGCTGTTTTTAAGGGAGACGGCACGGAGTTCTTCACAAATTGGTCTCGCTGTTTTGAAGTAGCAGTACGTGCTATCAATCCTCCTTCTGCAGACATAACCAGTGTTTTGGCAGCAGTTCTACCAACACGTCTGGCTGATGCTGCTTTTTTGTACTGGGATAGCTTGCCATCCACAATCCAACAAAACTGTGACTTGGTAAAGAAACGACTTGTGGACGTTTTTGGCCCTAAACAGCCTGAGGAGTGACGTGCAACAACTGTGTGAGAAGAACACATATCTTACTCAACACTTGGAATCCTGGTCTAACAGATCTGCCAAAGATGGCCCATAACACAGGATACGGAGTCCCTCACCTCCTTACCACACACAGCGTCGTTCCACTGGCTACAACCCACCTGACTGATATCATGCCTGTGCCCGAGATTCCTATTCTGTCCATCACTCTATCTCTCCTGAACCATCTAGCTCACATGAAGCACACCAAGCCAGGGGATTTGGCCAGTACCACTCTCCAGAGCGTTCTTCTCCTCAATTTGTCAGATACAGCTGACGTACAGACACTGACAGACAGTGATGCAGTCTCAGTCCCTCTTCACAGAAGTCATGAGCTCTCATTGCAGACGCAGTGTTCATTTCCAGTACCCTGACAAGCATGAGTACTCAGGAGCCAGCCAGCAGGGAAACTACAATTAACTGCTGTTGAGGGGCAAACATCAGCGACCACACCCAAGCCCCACATTCTTCCTCCACACTCTCCTACAGCTGTAGGTGTCCCCCCAGCTACTGTGTTTCTGCTCACATCCTCATTATTGTAGAAGGCATTGAGGGATCTGTGTTGCTTGATACGGGCTCCACGATCTCTATCTCTAGTGAAGACTTTAGGACCTCCCACCCAGCCTTGAAAAGATGCCCTATGAAAACTTCTTTTGTCCTTGTACAGTCAGTGGACAATGCTTGGATCTCTTGGGCACTTTAACGCTCGGCATGAGAGTTGGAAAGGAATCATTGCAACATGACTGTCATGTTGTTGGAGGAGCTTTTCACCCAGTAATACTTGGGTGGGTTGCTTACAAAAACACCATGCTATTGTTGACCTCAGCACCAACATCTTGCAGTTACGGAACATGCGGCTCCCTCTGTTGCCCAAACCTCATGAAGTAGCCTGCTGCAATGTTACTGTGCTAGCATCCACTACGCTTCCAGCTATGAGTGAATCAATAATCCCAACTTGTGTCTCAGGAGCAACGGCTGCTTCACCCGCGCCGTTCAACTACGTGAGAGTGCTCGTACCCAATCCTGTCAGTGATGTTGTGGTGACACACTCCATCAGCGAGGTGCGGAATGTCTTGATTGTTGCTCGAGTCTTAAACACCACAAATGATGACATTGAACTCTGGCCAGGTCCGCATCTTGGTAAACTTCTTTCTATTTCTTCCTCTGAACCCACTTTTATGGTCAAGATGTGTTGTGCTGCCTCTCCTGTAAATGACACAGTGGCACCCCTAGTACAAAATAGATGAAGCAAATTTGTCATACTCTCAGGCCCAGTCTTTCAAATTACTATTGTAAAAATACTCTGCAGTATTTAGTAAAAATTCAGAGGATAGGGGCCATACAGGAGTGATCAAGCACCACATACGTACGGCTGATGCCACTCCAATCAAACAAAAGAGTCTATAGAGTAACACCGGAGCAAGGAGCTGAAATAAATCCCAGATTGACACCCTTTTGAAGTCAGAGAGCTACAGCCCATGGGAAGCCACAGTTGTGTTGTGTGCAAAAAGGATGGGGCCTGGCATTTTTGTTTAGATTATAGAAATTTGTTACTATTAAAGACTCACATCCTTTACCAAGAGTTGATGATGCATTGGATGCACTATCTGGCTCTGCATGGTTCTCAACCATAGATGACCAGCATGGCTATCGGCAAGTGGAACTGGAGGAATAAGATCGGGAGAAAATGGCCTTCACCACTGGCACTGGGCTCTATCAATTCAAAGTTATACCGATGGGACTTACCAATGCACCAGCCACCTTCTAGCGATTAATGGAGATGGTCCTTTGTGGATTACCCTGGAAGATATGCCTGGTGTATTTGGATGATGTCCTCATCTTTAGTCGTTTCTTTGATGAGTACCTTAAGCACCTGAAAGAGGTTTTTGCCAGATTGTAAGCTAGTGGCCTCAACGTGCAAGTGCTGCCTTGCCAAAGATCATGTTCGGTTTTTAGGCCATGTTGTGTCCAAAGATGGCATTCAGTCATACCCCAAAAATGTGTTAAAATCTGGCCCACACCTCATTCTCCCAACACAAGTTAGAGCATCTTAGGTCTTCACTCCTATTACCTAAAGTTCATTAGAAACTTTGGACATCATGCTGCTCCCCTGTATGTGCTCACCTAGAAGAATGTGGCATTTCAGTGGACATCTCAGTGTCAGGATGCATTCACTTACCTACAACACGCTCTTTCCAGCCCACCAGTAGTTGCCCTTCCCGACTTTGCATTTCTATTCTATCTTCATATTGATGCATCCTGCTCTGCAACTGGAGCTGTACTTGCCCAAAAGCATATCAGCCATGAAACTGTGGTTGCTTATGCTAGTTATGTTCTCACAAAAGCAAAGAAAAGGTGGTCAACATATGACTGAGAGCTCTGGGTCACTGTCTGGGCAGTAAGACATTTTAGCCATTATTTGTACAAGCAGCCTTTTGTGATTATCACTGACCATAAACCTCTTGTTGGGCTCTGCAAAATCCCCATTGACAATGACAGGACCGGGCAACATACATACTAGACTCTCAAGCTTAACCCTTTTGAATGGACCGTGATTCACAGGGAGGGACACAGCCACAGCCACAGTAATGCACACGCTTTGTCACGTCGCCCAGATGATGGCACAATATCACAGCAGATGGCCTCCCCGGGCTGTACTGTCAGCCCTGAAACTTTACTTGGAGGATGCTGCCCTGCAAGTCAGCAGAGTGCTGTATGTTACAACACAGTTATGTCGCCCCAAGCTAGTCTCTCAAAATACACCCCTGTCTAACCCCAACTGCTGAACTGCTGAATTTATTTCATCCATGTTTGTCTTTCCCTTCCCTGAAAAGAACCTGAAGAATAAACAACGTCAAGATGGTGTCCTGTCAGAGGTCATTGGCTGGAAAACCACTGGCTGTAGGCCACCATACTGGTGATGAAAAAGCGTTCCTCAAGCCTATAACTAGCCCTCACTCAACAATAGGCTACACTCCATTTTTCTCCATACATGGCCGTGAAGCCAGAATGCCAGCTAACCTGCTGTTGCCTAATAACACACCAACAGCCTCCACTCAGGGTTTACCTGGCAACTATGCAGTGCAGCTTGCAGGTAAACTCCAGTCAGCCTTGGCATTTGCGGCACAGAACAGAGACCAGGGCGGTGACCCACAGAACCTCCAGTATGACATACGTGTTAAATACACTCCCTATAACCCAGGAGATCTTGTGTGGTGAAATGACCCCACCTTAGAGAGACAGGAGCTGGCACCTCACTGGAAAGGACCCTTTGAAATTATGCAGTGTGATGGATTCTTGAGGACAAACTTGGAGTAACCTACAGCATACACTATCCGTTGGCTGACAAATAAGTGGGGATACAGAGAATAAATGTGAACAGTATTACACACTTGATTCACACCTGCTTGACCTCAACTAAGAATAAGTGAGAATATTGTTTGGAAATACAAAGAATAACTGAGAGCACTGTTTCATCTTATCCTAGTGCCCTTGGCTATATTCCTACACAGTCAGTCTTCTTATTTTCTCCAAAGAAGGCTTACACCATGTAACCTTGAATATCTGACTATCTACACTCTCTGCACACAGATGAACCTGAAGTACCTTTTCTATTCCTCCATTCTCAGATCACATTTTTATAAAAGAAGAACTTCACATATTTACCTTAATACAAATGATTATATAGTTATGAATTCTTAATACAAGATGAGTATTACTACAAATGACTAAATGACTATGGCTACACAGCTGTCACAATGTTTTTCATAAAACAAAGAAACATTTTTCCTCCAACAAGTACATACTGAAGTAAGACTGTTTATGTCTACACACACCCTCACACACTGGACAATGGTCATCTGGTTATGAGATAGTCTATCATGCGCATACCCACTTAGAGATACCCAGACATGTGCTTTTGTTTACACTCTGTTTATGTTGAGATGGTCTTCGTAATGTTGTGATGGAGGGCTCTGTCGGTAACTGCAGCAGCACCTTTAGTTAAGCCCTAACATATTACATTCCCTTTCCCCAGTTCAAATTTAGCCGCGTCTGTGAGTGCGTGCACAGAACTAGTGGCTAAAGGTGCTCCATTCACATACTCAAAACCATGCCCGCTATGTACTCCATCCGTATCACTCGTACATAAAAAAACTAACATATCTACACATACACAGCAATTCAGTTTCCACTCTTTTATTATCACTTAGCTGTTGTTTGTCCAGATTTGTCTGTCGTCTCTCTAAATTTGTAAATGCGCACTGTGTTTGACCGCTGCCTTCCGGGTTAATGGTACATGAGCTACGTGTTATGAATGCTGCTTAAGGCCAGACTGGGTAAAAACTACGGTTTGTACATATGTAAATCTGAGTACTTTTGTTTTGATTTTTCTCTTTGTTTTTCCAATTCTTTTTGCGAACATTTTGCACCATTTTTGGATTTTTGCATGGTTAGGCTGTTTTGGCTACCATAAACATGATTGCACTAAAGTGCTATTGCAGCAGAGCCAATCTTTTCTTACAGTCACCCAAGAATATCACCTGTCAATCCAAAACAAATGTTTACACTCTCCTTGTGTTGAGGTGGTCTTAGTAATGTTCTGTGTTCACTTACTATACTCTGAAACAAGGACATTTCTTTTGTGGAAGGGGGACGAAATGTAAGCTTGAGCATTTACTGTTATGTCTTAAACACTTTGTAAGTTTAGAATCTATAAATAATAATAATTTTGCATGTTGGTAATTCATCATTGCGATTGGATGTTAACATCACGTGAGAGAAAAAGAAAAAGACAAGGCAGTGATTTGCTAAAAAAAAAAAAAAATGTTGAAGACGTGATAGATGTTCCATTAAAAACTGTTCCCAAGTGTATTCTTCTTCTTTCTGTATCGTTCCTCTGAAGAATGAGACATTCACCAGTAAATGAACCCCAGACATAGTTTACACAAGCATTAGTATTTGCAAAACAAATTAAATTCTGTTTTCTAAAAATGGATCGGATCAACATGACAGACAAGGACTATGACAGGTTTCAGGTTTATAGCCAGATGATGTTTTTCATTCAACACATTTGAAACTCAGCGTAGATATATATAGTAGTAGATTTGTAGGCCTAACGTGTTATGCTTATCTTGCATAAATTTAACAATTATTTTCATGTAATCATACTAACTGGGATTCTTGTGTCTGGGAGCCTGTATTCCTTTTTTTTTTTTTTATTTCAATTCCAACCTTGGTGTAACCGGCTAGAAGTAGCATTTTCTGGACCAATGTGTCTCTTTTTGGCCAACGTAAATCATAAGCGCAATTTCTCCCTTTCCCACAGGTGTTCCTGTTCCTGCAATTAACTTACTGTTTGCAAGGTTATAAATGCATGTCTCTGTCCTATTCCTATACAGCTTCTGTGCTTTGGGGAACCCATCAGTTTGAGTTGATTTTTATGAGTCTTAAGGTACGAGTCCTTAGGTGGCATTGTCTGGTCTCTTGCTAAATATATCCTTGTAACGCTCAGCCACATTGATAATATTTTTCACTGGGTTGTCCACGGTTACATATCCTGTATGAAACACGGTAAGAGCGTGCGGAGCGAAATATCTAAGATGCACTTTTACAAGTCCATTTTCGGAACACTGTAGTTTTACCACGGCAGACCCACGTCAATCACATCCGCCGTCACATAATTACGTAGCCTAGTGTAAGTGCAGTCGGATTCTCTCAGCACCGCGGTTGTCTTTTCCTATGTCCTTATGAATTCTTTACATCTTTCCTTGACCCCATGACGTTTTCCATCGAGGTCAAGGAGAACTGGTTAGAAAAAGACTCAGGACGTAATATATTTTGACTCTTCGGATGCACCATCTGGGTTTGAGAAACGATGGCGTAGTTTATATTTCAGTTAAGAGGTGGAGCAAAATGTCGAGATTACCAGAGTCCAACCAGTACTCCCTCTTAGGGACGCCCCATTAGACGAAGACTGACAGGAATTCCGGTTTTAAAAAAAACAGCTTTGGCAAATTCGTCACCATAAACAGAACATGATCTGCAAAAGAGTTTGAAAAGTTAGAAAAGTCTGCCATTGCTGTGTAATGTCTTAAGGTGTATTATTTAAATGAACAGTAGTCATAGCCTGAGGAGCAGAGCATTCTGGGCCAAACCTCTAGTCTGAACCAGTAGAGATGATATAGAATATATCCACAGTGCACATTTCCCCACGTCCTTCATACTGGGTGCAGATTACTGAGACTGTGGCCTCCATCCTGTGTATGTGACAAACAATAAGTTTTCATACGGGACTCGCAGTACCTAAGCCAGCCATATTCCTTGATTCACAGTACTTCTAATATCAATGGGACGCCTGCCTCCTCAAGAAATGTCATTTGCAGAAGGAGAGTTTATCATCCAGAATTAAAGTGGAGTTGACATTTGTCTTAGCGGCGATGTTATTTATAAATGTGTGCCCCGCTAGAGGTTCTTTGTTCTGTTATCCGCTGAGACGGAATTCTAATTGGGCCTAAGTGATCAGGGCAGTTCTTTCTGGGAGTGTGAGAGAGAAAACGAAAGTAAACATTGCTTTGTTTTCAGCGCCATTTTCTACAGAAAGTTAACTTCGAGTGAAATGAGATTTATTTAGTGCGATATTGTGAAGTACTGTGGTAAGTGTTTAAAAACTGTTATTTCATGTAAATGATTGTAATGATTTGTTTTGTTCCTGAAACAATGGTGACAGTATGATCTACTAAATCGTTACATATAAGGTCAACCGTTCAAGCTTCGACCGATGAAGGCTGAAACGCGGAACATGACCTGAGAATATGCGTTGAATTGAACACAATCGCTTAAAATGTTAAAGTTGACATTTATTTAAAGAAAAATATGTGTGTGTGTATATATATATATATTGATACTGACGTTCTTGTGCCCGTCTTGGCCGTTAAAGCGATGTAATTTGAGTTGAAGAAAGTAAGTTATTTCTGGTAAGGAACAATACTTGTCATGTCCTACTTGGATTATCTGATTAATTGGAAGAATTTGCAGTTAGGAAGCAACATATCAACCATAAAGAAATATCTCAAAGTCAGAGGAAGTATTCCTTTATAAGAATATAAGAAGTTATTTTTAAGAAACTATTCTTCTACTATGGTCACTAAGAAGCATACGCATTAAGCTTTAATCTGTGACGTCTTTACATTAGGCCTAGTAATGTGTTGTTGACCGAATGGTCGCACTTGAAGTAATCACACCCCTAACATGAAACTCATAACTGAATCGATTTACAGAGTCATGTAAGACTTTTATGTCTTTTGTGTCACACTCCACTGGTCCGATTTGTTCGGTTTGTGTGGTATTAAAATAAGGCGTTACGTGGCCCTGAACTTTCATGAGTTTGACCAGAGCTCCCTCTTGAGGGTGAAATGATATTAAAGACAAGTTATCAATGTCGACATTGTTCATTTAGTTCAGTTGGCGGAAAAAACAGAAACAGCCATAGATGAGTTCATCTCTTTTTTGTTATTTCTGAAATTGCAGAAAGCAGGTTGTTGTCTTTATTTTTTAGAAAGTGGGTTGTTGTCTTTATTTTTTAAGTTCTCATATAGAAAATATGGCCTAGCGTTTAAAATTTGTGGAAAGTCACGTTTAAATACACGAATATCCTGTATGGCTTAATGTTAAATCTGTTTTGTTTGTTAATTAACCTCTGAATCATTTAACACTTATGAAGTGTAGACCGTTTACCTTCACATGATTCCAAAGACACTCACACATCAGGATTATAAGAACCATTCAAGAGGCACTTTATGATTTTAAGTAGCTTCAGTGATCTGTACATTGCTGTTTGCACAGATTATCATTAAACTGTGCAGCGTTTGCACTCAGTAAAATAAGACATGAAATTCACTTCCGTCTTCCTCCTTGTGGAATCCTGCGTACACTGACCAGCAGGTGGCGACAGTGTAACTCTTTTCCACATCTGTCTGTGAGATCTGTTTGCAAATCAAAACATATGACTGTGTACTTAAACTGCAGTGTGTGTGTGTGTGTCTGTGTGTGTGTGTGTGTGTGTGCCTTAAAGCATATGATTGTGTACTTAAACTGCAGTGTGTGTGTGTACCTTAAAACATATGATTGTGTATTTAAACTGCAGTGTGTGTGTGTACCTTTAAACATATGACTGTGTACTTAAACTGCAGTGTGTGTGTGTACCTGAAAACATATGACTGTGTACTTAAACTGCAGTGTGTGTGTGTACCTTAAAACATATGACTGTGTACTTAAACTGCAGTGTGTGTGTGTACCTTAAAACATATGACTGTGTACTTAAACTGCAGTGTGTGTGTGTACCTTAAAACATATGATTGTGTACTTAAACTGCAGTGTGTGTGTGTGTGTGTGTGTGTGTGTGTACCTTAAAACATATGATTGTGTACTTAAACTGCAGTGTGTGTGTGTGTGTGTGTGTGTGTGTACCTTAAAACATATGACTGTGTACTTAAACTGCTGTGTGTGGGCTTGTGCTTGAGTGTGTGTGTGGGTGGGTAGGTGGGTCGGTGTGCTGACCTTAAAACATATGATTGTGATAGTGTTTGTCTGTGTGTGTGTGTGTGTGTGTGTGTGTGTGTGTGTGAAGGGGGGGACTGACCTTAAAACATGTTTGTGTATATAAACTGGTGTGTCTGTATTTTGTATTTGTGCGTGTGTGGCCCTTAATATACAATTGTGAATATAAACTGGTGTATGTGTCTGTATGTTAGTGATGAGCAGGTTGACCCATAACCCGGGTTTGAGCGTGTCGGGTCAAAGAGTGATAAAGCAGCATTCTGACTACTAGGCCGTCCACACCAAGAATGATAACTATAGCCAACTAACAAGAATGGTACTTTAATATTCAAAGTGATACAGTAATAAGTGGCATACTGAACGTGGACCAGGTCATGTTTAATGTGAAAGAGCATAACCCGGCTTAATGTTTCAAAACTGCGATCAAAGATCACCGAATTTATTTCGGACATCTCTTCTCAGAAAGACTTCCATCTGTCAAAACATCAAAACTAAACTTGCGAGAAGACAGACAAATTTGGTGATCATTGATTGCTGTTTTTGGACATTACGCCACGTTAAGCTTTTTCCTTATAATGGAGAGGAAAACGTTAAACGTGCGATAACGACCATACTATTTCAGTTTTGATTTTTTTACAGGAGGAGGTGTTTCTGATGTCATTGGTCGCAGTTCTGGAACATTAAGCCACGTTAAGCGTTTTAGAATGTCCCGATGTACTGAAAAGTACCAAAATAAACCAGCAGACGATGCATTTATTGTAAACAAGTTAACCATGTGGGAGACCAATTGCTTTTTCTCATCTTCTGTTTTTTCTTCTTTCTTTTCTCTGCGGAAGAAGGATTTGTCCTTTTTTCCGACGTTACCTTTTTGCTGTTTTTCCTTCTACGCAGAATAGAGGACTGGAACCTAATGTTAGATTGACAACTGACTGTGCTAGCATCAAAATGCAGTTAACATCCTTAGAGTGCGCATGCGCATGAATGTGTCTGACTAGCTCTGACAGAGACAGCAGGAATTTATAAAACCAGTAGTATTAGCTTGCCAGCCCGTTAACGTAATATTGTGTTTACTACCGACATAATATATCACAGAAAAAAAAAAAAATCAAGTTCCTTAGCGTGACTTTCAAAGCGCTCTTGGTGGCCCTCTGGTCACCACAGGGCCCAAAGCAGCCACTTAGTTGGCGTCGGGCCAGCTCTGGATGAAAAATAGAAACACCAATCCAACACCAAGCCAATCAAAATCCATCCTAATTTACAGGGTGTCACGTTCGACATGGCAGATGACATTGCGGAGACACTTATCACTGGGGTTCAAAAACGCACCCCTGTTTGATAAAACAAACAGTGCTTATGAAGATGTCTTTGGTATTTAACTGATGTCCTCTCTGGAGAGGTTGTCAGCCCACAGCAGGCCAGACACACAGACACATTCACACACACATTCATACCGAGGGGCAGTTTAGTGTCTCCAATTCGCCTAACCTGCATGTCTTTAGACTGTGGGAGGAAACCAGAGCTCCCAGAGGAAACCCATGCAGAAACAGGAAGAACATGCAAACTCCACTCAAAAACAGAACTCAAACCTAGTACCTTCTTGCTGTGAGACAACAGCGCTATCCACTGGGCCACCATGCTGCCCCATTCACAGTCTTATGTTTTTTTAAATGTTATATTGTTAATTAAACACACATACACACACACATTTTAGGTCAGTAACATAACGAGAGTATCTGTTATGCCTGACAGTTGAGGAGTTTATTGGGAAGTTCATTTTTTAAGACAGATAGGAGTGAATCTGAACAGAAACAAACAAATCAACATGGACACCACACACTGTATGTTTGGTCTCCAAAGACACTCCTGTTTATGACTCTGTGTGTGTGTGTGTGTGTGTGTCTGTCCACAGGACCAGAACAGTTGCACTGTCTGAACAAGTCTCACTGGACATTGTGAGAATGGAGGAAACTAAAAGGATTGACTGTGGGGACAGAGAAGAGAATAGAATGAATCAGTCTGGACAGTGTGAGGAGGAAGATCCTGTTGACTACAGAACACAGAGACCAGGATCTCCAGTACCCAGCTGTGTGTCTATGAAGAGTGATAGATCCCTGCCTGACCCTCCAGCCTTCGGAATAGAACCAGTCCCCTCTGAGTCACAGTGAGTGACTGTATTTATACTGTATTGACTACGTGTATAATATAAATTGATGTTAACACTGTGTATAATATATTCATTCTGAACACTGTGTATAATATATTCATTCTGGTAATGGTAGTGTGCATACACACAGCTAAATAGAGATCACACATATTTTCATTGAGATATTTTGAACCAAAGAGAGTGAAATTGAAACACAAACAAAATGCTGTTCATATGTTGTAGTTCTTGGCTGTTATGAAACCAAACATTGATATGATTAAATGAAGTTGTCACCAAACAACAGGAAATGTCACACACTGATTCAGTCACTTTACCTGTAAACTCTTCAATGATTTTCAGATGATTTTTCAGCAGATGATTCCTTATTGTCACTCTGTCACATTGACCAGTGTTTATGACATATTATATGCTGTATATTATACACTGACTTACCTGCTCAATTCTCCCAGACCTCAACATAAAGAGAGTATCTGTTATGCCTGACAGTTGAGGAGTTTATTTGGAAGTTCAGTTTTTAAGACAGATAGGAGTGAATCTGAACAGAAACAAACAAATCAACATGGACACCACACACTGTATGTTTGGTCTCCATACACACTCCTCTTTATGACTCTGTGTGTGTGTGTGTGTGTGTGTGTGTGTGTGTGTGTGTGTGTATGTGTGTGTGTGTCTGTCCACAGGACCAGAACAGTTGCACTGTCTGAACAAGTCTCAGTGGACATTGTGAGAATGGAGAAAACTAAAAGGATTGACTGTGGGGACAGAGAGGAGAAGAACACTGTCTGTAGAATGAGTCAGTCTGGACAGTGTGAGGAGGACGATCCTGTTGACTACAGGACACAGAGACCAGGATCTCCAGTACCCAGCTGTGTGTCTATGAAGAGTGACAGATCCCTGCCTGACCCTCCAGCCTTCGGAATAGAACCAGTCCCCTCTGAGTCACAGTGAGTGACTGTATTTATATTGTATTGACTACATGTATAATATAAATTGATGTTAACACTGTGTATAATATATTCATTCTGGTAATGGTAGTGTGTAAAAAAACAGCTAAAGAGAGATCACACAGGTTACAGTGAGATGAGTGGATATTTTCATTGAGATATTTGGAACCAAAGAGAGTGAAACTGAAACACAAACAAAATGCTGTTCATATGCTGTAGTTCTTGGCTGTGATGAAACCAAACACTGATATGATTAAATGAAGTGGTCACCAAACAACAGGAAATGTCACACACTGATTCAGTCACTTTACCTGTGAACCCTTAAATGATTTTCAGATGATTTTTCAGCAGATGATTCCTTATTGTCACTCTGTCACATTGATCAGTGTTTATGACATATGATATGCTGTATATTATACACTGACTTACCTGCTCAATTCTCCCAGACCTCATGTTACGTCCCCGCGAGTAAAATCTAGGGACTGTGGGAGGTAACAACAAAAAAACTCAAAAAGAAAACAGAAATATGAAGATGGTGAATTTATTAAGCCAAGAAAAGATAAAGAAAAGGGTTACAACAAAACCAAAAGTAATATTCAAAGCTACTTAGTCACGTCATCCGAATTAATCACACAGCGTAATTGCTGTAACCAGGCAGTATACACACAGGGATAACACACACAGCGATATATCCCTGTTAAAAGACTCAAACGCACGCGCACACACAGCATCAACCCTGCCGTCTGGCCCACTGGCCCCGTCTATCGGTCTCCCCAGGACTTTTAAAACAGCCGGTTCCAGTGAACAATTAAGCACCGCCGCTGCTAACCATTCATGGTGACAATGAGGACAGGGTAGGGCGGTACCTGGAGAGAGAGATGGAGAGAAAAAAAACACACCCCAACACCACAGCCGTAACACCTCAGTACACACTCAGTACACACCATTCAAATCATTCTCATCCAACAAGGACACAGTTCACACTGCAAAGACAACCATCAAAACTGTGGAGAAAGATTTAAGTAACAATTACTTGGATGATGTAGTGTTTTAATTGGCATTAAGACTGATCTAAGGTTAATTTTCTGTCTTAAATTCTCTGTCAGTTAAAAAAACTGCCTCATCGTCCATCATCAAACACAACACAGTTTAGTTTAAATATATCAGTTACACACAGACTAAAGTGACCAATAGAGAACTAAACACAACACAGTTTAGTTTAAATATATCAGTTAAACACAGACTAAAGTGACCAATGGAGAACTAAACACAGTACAGTTTAGTTTAAATGGATCAGTTTAAAAACAGACAGAGTGAAACGTGACAGTACATTAGTCATGTTTAAAGAAAGTCAAAGGGAGGGAGTCCTGTCTGATCAGCCCAACTATTCATAACCACTCACACATATCCATTATTAATAGTCTCATTAGTTTCCTTTATAAATGCAATATTGTCTGATATCAGTTAAAAATGAAAACAGAAACATGTACATATAGTTTGTTTGTCCTGTTTGATTTGTACATGGAGACAGGGTAACATATTATCAATAATATATTAATGTCAGTATGTTCTATATGGAGACATATATCTGTCGGAATGAATACACAGAAACTGCGTCTTGTAAACCATGTTAGACAATTGCAGTCGTTTGTGTTTTGTCTACTTAAGGTATCAACAGGGGCTGACTGTTACCAGCAGAGGGCAGCCATTCACAGCCTTCTCACTCAGTCACTCATTTTCAAAGCTGCTCATCCTAATTAGGGTCATGGGGGGGGTACTGGAGCCTATCCCAGCGTTCACTGGGAAAAAAGCAGGGAAACTCCCTGGAGAGGTTGTCAGCCCACAGCAGGCCAGACACACAGACACATTCACACACACACACATTCATACCGAGGGGCAGTTTAGTGTCTCCAATTCGCCTAACCTGCATGTCTTTAGACTGTGGGAGGAAACCAGAGCTCCCAGAGGAAACCCATGCAGAAACAGGAAGAACATGCAAACTCCACTCAAAAACAGAACTCAAACCTAGTACCTTCTTGCTGTGAGGCAACAGCGCTATCCACTGGGCCACCATGCTGCCCCATTCACAGTCTTATGTTTTTTTAAATGTTATATTGTTAATTAAACACACATACACACACACATTTTAGGTCAGTAACATAACGAGAGTATCTGTTATGCCTGACAGTTGAGGAGTTTATTGGGAAGTTCATTTTTTAAGACAGATAGGAGTGAATCTGAACAGAAACAAACAAATCAACATGGACACCACACACTGTATGTCTGGTCTCCATACACACTCCTCTTTATGACTCCGTGTGTGTGTGTGTGTGTGTGTGTGTGTGTGTGTGTGTGTGTGTATGTGTGTGTGTGTCTGTCCACAGGACCAGAACAGTTGCACTGTCTGAACAAGACTCACTGGACATTGTGAGAATGGAGAAAACTAAAAGGACTGACTGTGGGGACAGAGAGGAGAAGAACACTGTCTGTAGAATGAGTCAGTCTGGACAGTGTGAGGAGGAGGATCCTGTTGACTACAGGACACAGAGACCAGGATCTCCAGTACCCAGCTGTGTGTCTATGAAGAGTGACAGATCCCTGCCTGACCCTCCAGCCTTCGGAATAGAACCAGTCCCCTCTGAGTCACAGTGAGTGACTGTATTTATACTGTATTGACTACGTGTATAATATAAATTGATGTTAACACTGTGTATAATATATTCATTCTGATAATGACAGTGTGTATAAACACAACTGTCTGATCAGCCCAACTATTCATAACAACTCACAGATATCCATTATTAATAGTCTCATTAGTTTCCTTTATAAATGCTATATTGTCTGATATCAGTTAGAAATGAAAATTCTTAATGCACTCCTGCTCTCTCTCTCTCTCTCTCTCTCTCTCTCTCTCTCTCTCTCTCTCTCTCTCTGTTTCTGCCTCTCTCTCTCTCTCTCTGTGCAGTGTGGAGACAGATCTAACTGAAGATCAGTCTGGGTGTTGCCAAAACGTCCCACATAATACGTCCATCTCTGAGTCAGATGATGTCCTACTGAGAATCATTGAGGGTCACAAAACCACCCTGAAAAATAAGTATGAGTGCTTATATGAAGGTGTCGCACTGAAAGAAAACCAAACCCTCCTCAACAGCATTTACACAGAACTCTACATCACAGAGGGAGAGAGTGAAGGAGTGAATAAGAAACATGAGGTTTTACAGATTGAAACAGCATCTAGGAAATGGGTTTCTCAAGACAAACCAATCAGCTGCAATGACATTTTCAAACCCTTGACAACCAACAGAACTAAAGAACAGAAAAAAGCCCTGTCTAGTCAAGAACCTGGAAGGGACAGACAAAAGCCAGAAATCAAAGCTGTACTAACCAAGGGCATTGCTGGAATTGGAAAAACAGTCTCTGTGCAGAAGTTCATTCTGGACTGGGCAGAAGGAAGGACCAATCAGGACATTTATTTTATGTTGGTTCTTCCTTTCCGAGAACTGAACTTGGTTAAAGATGAACAGTTCAGTCTTCATAGACTCCTGCTAGAGTTTCACCCAGGGCTGAAAGACTTGGATCCAAAGAAATATAATGACTATAAAATGCTGTTCATCTTTGATGGTTTTGATGAGAGTCGACTTCAGTTCAATTTTTCTGAGAGGCTGTTTGATGTGACCAAAACATCATCGGTGAATATACTGATATCAAACCTCATTCAAGGAAATCTTCTTCCCTCTGCACTCATCTGGATAACCTCCAGACCAGCAGCAACCAGTCAGATCCCCTCTCAGTTCATCAGTCGTGTGACAGAAGTCCAAGGATTCTGTGATTCACAGAAAGAGGAATACTTCAGAAAAAGTGTCAGTGATGAGAGTCAAGCCAACAGAATCATCTCACACATCAAGACATCAATGAGTCTCCACATTATGTGTCACATCCCAGTGTTCTGTTGGATTTCAGCCACTGTGCTTCAGGAAATGCTGTGTCAAGACAATGTTGAAGAGATCCCTAAAACTCTGACTGAGATGTACACACACTTCCTGCTCATTCAGACTAAAATGAAGAAGCAGAAATATGAGGAGAAAGTTGAGACAGACTCAAAGATTCTTCTGGAATCAAGCAAGGAGATCTTTCTGAAACTTGCTAAGCTGGCTTTTAATCAGTTGCTAAGGGGCAATATCATGTTTTATGAAGAGGATCTGAGAGAATGTGACATTGATGTGAGTGAGGCCACAGTGTACTCTGGGATTTGTACTGAGATCTTTAAGGAGGAATCTGTGCTTCGTCAGAAGAAGGTCTACTGCTTCGTGCATCTGAGTGTTCAAGAGTTCTTTGCTGCTCTTTATGTGTTTTTCTGCTATGTAAAAAAGAACATAGAGGCACTGGAGTATTTTCTGCCGGGAAAGACCAGAGTGGAGCCAAAAAATCTTCCCTTGGATGAGTTGCTGAAGAAAGCTGTGGATAAATCTTTGGAGAGTAAGGATGGACACCTCGATCTGTTTGTCCGCTTCCTTCATGGCATCTTACTGGAGTCCAACCAGAAACTCCTACAAGGCCTGCTGATACACATACAAAACAACCAAATAAACATCAAGAAAATAAGCCGTTTCATCAAAGAGTTAAATAAAGATGGTGTCCCACCTGAGAGATGGATCAATCTACTGCACTGCCTGGCTGAAATGAATGATTGCTCTCTCCACGAAGAAATTCAAGCTTTTGTCAAGTCTGAAAATTACACAACTGAACTCTCACTGGCACACTGTACAGCACTGGCCTACATGTTTCTGATGTCAGAGGAGGTGCTGGATGAGTTTGACCTGAAGAAATACAACACATCAGATGAGGGGTGTAGGAGACTGCTCCCAGCTGTGAGGTGCTGCAGAAAAGCTCTGTGAGTTCTCAGTTTCATTTCACAACACCCACTCTTTACAAGTTGTATTTGGAGGGGAATTGGTGGGAATTCCCTGGTCATATTTTGACATGTCTTTGGAGAATACATATAGAGTAATGAATTACAGTATTTGACGAATGAGGGTGGCTGCATGAACAAAATTAAAAAAAAAAAAACAGCTCAGAATTAACTCCAGTCATTTTCTCCATCCAGTAATTTCCATAATTTTCAGAACCTCTGTGATGTCTAGACAAAGCTGATGTGTTTAGACTGGTCACAAAGACATTAATAGCAGTGTCTGAACATTTTCTCTCTCTCTCTCTGGTTGGATGCTGAGTGTGTGAGAGCATGTTCTCAGTGAAAGGACTGGGGAAAAAGGCTGTTCCCTTGAATTCTGTTTGTGTCTTTTTTTCCTTGTCTGAACCATTATGAAGTTAAAAACATTAGCATTTAAGACAGAGATATTCTGTGTTTGATGTTTAGTAGTTTATGGGAGTTTATCATTTTTTTTAGGTAGATTGAGAGTGAAATATGGGTGAGTGAAATGTTTGTTCCCTTTGCACAGCAGGTTGTACTGACCATCAAAGTCACTATTTCCATTGTTTCAGCCTTCATCCTCAAAATGAAATTGAGATAAACATCAATACACTTCTGTGTTATCAGTCTAATGGTCCAATGAAATCATGATATTTTCCATCTTCACTGTTATTCACTGTTATGCACTATTACACACTGCTATTACCTGTTATTTATCTACTCATCAGCAGTTATGCTTTTAACACTGAGTGAATAGTATAGTATTGTCTATATTATGGATGCCTCCTGGGAAATGCTGTGTGTATAGAGCAGCTACCAATGTAATATTCAATATTTGAATATCAAGGATACATTTGAATAAAACAACCATTTGTCTGGATTAACAGATAATAACAGATAATAATGTCACGATAAAATGTCACCAAAGTCCAGCCCTAGAAGTGATTTACAGGATAATTTTATTCTTTAAAAAGTCAGTGTTATGTTTTTCTTCTCCCTGTGTAGACTCAGAGACTATAAACTCACTCAGCAGTCCTGTGAAACTATCGCCTCAGCTCTGATGTCAGTGAACTGCCCCCTGAGAGAACTGGACCTGAGTAATACTGGTCTTCAGGATTCAGGAGTGACGATGCTCTGTGCCGCACTAAAGAATCCAAACTGTCAGCTGGAAATACTGAGGTCAGTAATTCTGAATGGAGCAACTTGTTGATCATTTTTCCAGTCATTCCATTCATATATTTTTTTTTTCCAAACAAAATAAATATTTAGACAGTCTAGACAAAACTGATGCTTATGGGCGGTTCACAGAGACATTTGTATCAGTGTGTGAATATTATCTTCTCTCTCTCTGATTGGATGCTGGGAGTGTGGGAGTGTAAGAACATGTTCACAATGAAAGGACATGAGTCTGTCCCTGTTTTGATTTCTGTTTGTGTCTTTTCTTTCCTTGTGCGGTGGGAGAATGAGGAGATGAGAGAGACAGTCTAATGGGAGCAAGGCTGCAGCCAATCAAATCATGTTATTTTCCAGCTATTCATTGTGTGTTTGATTTTGATTTGACCCGTGAGAGATCAGTGACTTCACATTCATCCAGTCATGAGTCCAGTATAATGAGTGCACTCCTTTATCTGTACTGTGATGGATTTTCTGCTTTTGGTCTTTTTCCTCTGAGCTCTACACAGTCACTGATCCCCATAGTTAACACTGCAGTAGTGTATGAATCAGTAATGAAGTGAACACATCAAATCACATTATCTGACTTTATGAAAAAGATCAAAGCTGGGTCTGATGACAATAGTAAGACCAACAGTCAGGAGCAGAGTCACTCTCCAGAGGGAACAAACAGCATCATCAACAATGGCAGTTTTCTGATATTTCTAATCTTCTCACACAGTAGACTCTAAGAGTACATTTACTAGGGTGAATAGGTTTGTTTCATTCAGAATGGCCAAGATTTCATGTTTTGCTGTGTGTGTTACTAAGGGACAATAGAGCAATATTCCATGTTTATGTTCCGTTATGTGATTATGTCAATATATGTCACGTGAGTGAATGAACCCTGAAACACAATAAAACATTTGGTGAAATGCTGGGAGCCATAGTCAGTGAAATCACAGCAGTAGCCATAACGGTGTCTGGAAAAGCAAAGAATTAATGATCAAACAAAGTTCAAGTTCAAGTTTAAGTTTATTTAAAGCCCAATATCACTGTTTACAGTCTCAAAGGGCTTTACATGCCCACAGGATTACAACAAACAGAGCAGGGTGGCACCCCCTGATTTGATCCTCATAGAGGGCAAGAAAAAACTCCTAAAAAAAACCCAGATGCTAGGGAAAAATAGGAGAAATCTTGAAAGGACCACAGAGAGAAGAGACCCCTTCTAGGCCAGCCAGGCGTGCAGAAGGTGCCAACCCAGTTGGCAAATTACAAACAACACAGCAATAATGAAAATGAAAACACAACTAGTAGACAATATAAAGAATGACAAGACAGCATGGGGCTCATTTGGGGTGGACGACACAGCAGCGCAGAAAGCCACGAAGCCACAGCAGCCATCAGGACGACAATAAAGAGAGAGATGACAGGGAGGGAGGGAGGAAGGGGGGGGCAGACCTAAGAAGAAAGTAGCCACATTCAAACCAGACACTCATGCTCGAACAGATGAGACACAGCCATGTAGGAGAAGAGGGAGGGAAGGAGAGCAATATTGGAGTATTAGCACTTAACAAACGAAATAAGGAAAATAATTTTATAGAAACATGAATGTTGCAAGACTAGTGGCTGTGGAGGGCACAGGAGGAGCAGGGCCACGCGGGGGGGAGCAGGGCCAGGGACAGCAGGGCACAAAGTCAGTCAGCTGGCCAAGGGAAGGCACCACATCCAGGAAGTAGGCACAGACATCGACCACTCACACAAAGAGAAGAGAGAAGGTTAGTGACAGAATCTGACCAGGTTAAGATAAGAGCAGAGGAGAGGGAGGAGAGAGAGAAGATGAGAGGTATCTAAGCCGGCAGCTACTAAGCTAAAACTATGCTAGGAGAGACTACAGCAGAGACTGAGTGTCACCGGATGGTCAGATTGAGATTATGCTATCATATGACACAGAGAATAAATGAGTCTTAAATTTGGTTTTAAAGGTAGCAAGAGAGTTTGCCTCTTTGATTTCTCTAGGTAGGCTGTTCCAGAGAAAGCGTGCGTGGTAGGCAAAGGCGCGATGGCCAGCAGACATCTTTTTAAATCTTGGAACAACTAATAATTTAGCATCCTGAGAGCACAGGGTGGGGTCATAGGGTGTAATTAATTTGGATAGATAGGCCGGTGCAAGCCCATGGAGAATTTTATATGTTAATAGGAGGACTTTAAAATCAGCCCTCATGTGAATTGGGAGCCAGTGAAGCGGGGCCAGGATGGGGGTGATATGATCGAACTTCCTAGTTCGGGTCAGGATTCTGGCAGCAGCATTCTGGACAAGCTGAAAACTTCTAGTACTAGAGGCGGGCAGACCAGAGTACGGAACATTGTAGTAGACAAGGCGAGACGTGACAGATTCAAGAACAATGGTTTCTGCATCAGCCAAACAAAGTAGGGGCCTAATTTTGGCGATATTGCTGAGATGGAAAACCCTAATTTGGTTGCCTGCCAGTTTCGTTCCAATTTCCTACACACCTGCTTCAGTGAGCAGGTTTCATTATTTAACTAAAGGTGTCAAGTGTTTACGCCTATTTTTTATAGTTAATGGTGTTACCATATCTAGTACATTATGGAGGGTAGAGTTTATGCTGTCTGTCAAGTCGTTCAAAGATCTTTGCTGATCATTGAAAGAGTTGAGAGCAGTAGGAAGCAGATCAGCGAGCACAGCAGTGGTGGAAGCATTAACGGAATGGCAGCTATGAACCGTGGTAGAGACAACTGCCGTGAACGGAAGAGTTACTTGGAAAGTAATAAGAAAATGGTCTGAGAGGGCAGCAGAGTAAGGAGAGACGACAACGTGAGAGATATCTAGTCCGCGAGCTAGAATAAGATCTAAAGTGCTGCCACTGAAATGAGTTGGTTCGTGGACATATTGGTTAAAGCCAAAAGTGACTGTGATAGCTGTAAAACCTTTATTAAGAGAATGAGAGCTGGATATTAAAGTATCAGGCAGTATTGTAGTACTCAAGATCGTTCTTGGTCTCAAGACAGGTCTTGAGACCCCTTTTTGAAGGTCTTGGTCTCGTCTCAGAATCGACCGCATTTTTACTCAGTCTTGTCTCAGTCTCAGACATAGAGGATTTTATTGCAAGACTGGTCAAGACCACAACTGCTGGGATAACCACGGTGAAGTTAGCTTGAAATTAGACATTCACCTAACATTCACCACAAAGCTAGATCTCTATCTCATAAGTTATATAAACCACTTAGACATCATGTTATCCTGCCGTGTTTTCATTGTGAAATTATAAATAACTTTTCGAACATGACATTAAATGCAAGTGATTGACAATTTAAGGCACGTTGTTGCATCCTACTGTGTATACTACCGTTCGTCTTGCATGGAGATGGCGTTTCAAAATTAAAGTCACTCGAAAGTTTATGCATACTGAAGGGTAATTTGTGTGTTGAAATAGAATATCTATGAAGTATAAGGCCAGGAATGGTCAACAAATTTTGAATATTTATATTTTATGTTTAGTTTCTCTTTAAGCAATAGTAAAGGGTTACTCATGATTGCTCTTTTGAATAATAACAATAACTTTTGAAAACACTACTTGGGACCTTTCTTTTCAAAGGTTCGACGTAGTTCTAGTGACCAACCATGCATCTAGATATTTTATTTCAACTTAGATTTCAATAACTTCCCAGTATCGATGAAATGACCATAAGTGAGTCTGGGTTAACCTCAAAGGTCAGGCCTGGTCCTCGTGACCAACGAAAGGATGTAAACGTTTCATTTAATTTCTTATATGTCAACAACAGTCTAGCAATGATAAAATAAACACATAAATACAGTTTTGAAACTTCTCAGATTTTTGTGAAGTCACGTAATATGTGAAAAAGGTGTTTTTGGGGTCAGCTGTAAAGGTCAGTCCTAGTGACCAATCAAAGGATGTAGACATATCATTTCATCTTATATGTCAGTAACCTCCTAGTATTGATGAAATAAACATAAAACTACAGTTGTGAAACTTCTCAGAAATTTGTGAAAACAGATTATATGTCAAAAAATTGCAATCTCAAAGGTCAGGCCATGTCCTAGAGACCAATGAAAGGATATAAACATTTCATTTAATTTCTTATGTCAATAACACTCTAGCAATGATAAAATAAACATATAAATACAGTTGTGAAAGCTGTCAGAAATTTGTGAAATCAGAAAACACGTGAGGTCAGAAAACATCTTGCACAGAAAAGTATACTGATATTGTGATTCTTTGGATACTTGTCTCGTTTGCGCTTATATGAAGTTAGGGTGACCATACGTCCTCGCTTTCCCAGGCATGTCTTCTTTTCCAACCTAAAAAATGCATCCGGCTGGGATTTCTAAATTGCCACTAATGTCCGGAATTTTGTTGTTGCTTTCCACAGGCGCCATTCATTGTGTGCGCATTTGCTTTTACCTTTTTCTTTATGTCCCGCCCTCTCTCATGCCACCAATGGACAGTCATGTACACTATCATGCCATAAACATTGGTCAAACTGCATCTCATTCATTACCGTTAACATCGCAGCAACAGCCAAGAAACCTTAAGAAAGCTGCAAGGACACCAAAACTTGAATGGAAAGAAAAATAACTGTTACAAGATGACCTTGCAAAACTGTTGCATAACTAGCAGAACCATTATTGTGCTAGTAGTTATTTGTCTTATTAAACACTAGCCGGCTATGTATTGCAGCAGTTAAGTAGCCTACAGATGCAGTTTCACATTGCATTGTCAAGCATCAGCCTTACATGCGCAACGACAGGAACCGAAAGTGTCAAACTCAAATTTCCATAGGAGGAGATGCATCACACCCCCTGCCCCACCCGTCCTCTCTTTTGAAAACCAAAATGTGGTCACCATAATGAAGTAAGTTTCGTGTTGACATATACATATTTGTGGAACAACTGTCAGAGGAAGGGAATACAAAAAATTCTCTCTCTCTCTCTCTCTCTCTGTCTCTCTCTCTCTCTCTCTCTCTCCCTCCATCCCTCCCTCTGTGGACTTGCACTCTATATTCTCACTGATAAGTCCTGTTATACTTGTTACTGTCTTCTACGTTTGACTGAATGTAATTTTTTCTGTACATTAATTAGACCTAAATGTCATTTTAGTTATGTAATTCGAAGTCCAGTCATTGAAGGAAAAAATTAGTTAGTTGTATATTTATTTTTACCTCAACATGTTTGACGCACCCAGCTTAATGTATGTGGTTGTTTTTTATCATATAAGAACTACCCAGTTTGTAAGGTTATGAATACACCACAGTAGGGCTCTCTACAGATCAGTGTGATCAGTTTGAACCGGCGAGAGAAGCTGTCAGATCTTGATTCTTTTTGCTGTATTTATTATTGGGGTCATTAACTTTCTAAGCGATTTTACCTGCACACCCGATCAATCCCTTATTGTGTGAGTAGAATGTATGAAAGTTCATAGAGGACTTTGCAATCGGTTTCTTTGGCTATTTTTAACTGTCGTCGCTAAACAGCCTTAAGCAACCAAGGCCAGTGGGAAACCAAGAGACATGCCAACGGCTGGAGCGCGAGGGGTGAATTTTCTGAGGTAAAATTTGAGAGAGACCGATGCACGCACGGTCACCTTCGTGCACAAAGTAAGTTTCGTGTTCTTTTTAAATACCTGTGGAAAACCGCCAGTGAAATGTGTAGTGTATTTATTCAGACGGGTTTCAAATTGGTACTAATAATGTAATTAGTCTCTGAATACAAGCACATACTTTGATGGTGTATGACAAAAATAATTCCACATCATTTCTTGGTTCATTTTAGGACATTTTATTGATAAAACATATTTTTTTATTTTATGAACCGCCCCACCCCAAAATATTTTTCAGTTGCCTAAAGACCACGTTGAGCGGCCATGGTATAGATTCACAGAGAAAATCATGAATTTATAGATCATAAAACAATGTGCAGAGAACAATATAAAAATCACAAAATCTTTTTAAAAATGTCAATAAATCATTAAGAAAAAAGGGAAGACCACTTGAAACATATTTACATATTGGATTTAATACAGGCGTACGTTGGGGTCATGTAGTGTGTTGTGTCATATCTTGTACTTTATCTAAGGAGATTTCACTCCATGTGAAATTTCAAAAAGCAGTTCTTCTCTGCTGTAAAACAGAGATGTACATTGCACTTTTTGCATGACACTTTGGGTGTTCCTGTGCACCCAGGAGCCCTGCATCTTCCCTTCTTGTCACACATTATTGGCAAGTGTGAGGTGTTGTCCAAGCGGACATCCTGGTTAGGGATGGGAGCTGTGGGCCCCTGC
The DNA here is from genome assembly GCF_902362185.1 of Chanos chanos. Taxonomy (NCBI): domain Eukaryota; kingdom Metazoa; phylum Chordata; class Actinopteri; order Gonorynchiformes; family Chanidae; genus Chanos; species Chanos chanos. The sequence continues at coordinate 36,305,515 of NC_044503.1, read as the reverse complement.
TTCCTCCTCTTCTCCTCATACTGTTGGGAAATCCCACCACTGGTTTGCCCTCTCTTCCTGACATCTTTTTTGGATTTGCACAGACTGTGTACAATTTGGGACTTGAAGGTGTACAGGCGCATGGCATCACTTCTTGTCATTCCATTGTCAGCACAATCCTGTCTGTAGATAAGCCAACTTGTCACCACTACCATATCTATCAGATGAAAGACAAGGTGGTGGTACCATTTCTCCGACCTGATGTTGGTGCGTCAACACCTCCCATGTGCTGATTATATGTGGTTACTGCTGCAGGGCAAGGGACCTTGATGGGGTTTTTTTGGCCTCTGTCCCATCTGTCAACATGGGATACAGGGTGAGCACCTACATAGGTACTGAGGAGGGTGACTGACCTGTTGTCATACCACTTGACTGCATGCAGCTGGGTATTTCCAACATAGGCCGTTTTTCTTGGAAGGACCCACGGCCAGATCTTTTCAGATCAGCATCTGCCATCATGGACCTGCCTGGCAAGAGATTACAGCGCACCGTACCCAGACAGTGGATGCCTTGCTGGGACAGCACGAGCATCAGTGGGGCTGAGCTAAACCAATTGTCAAAGAACAGCTTGAAATTCCTGTTCTTTGGTATCGGTTCTGCCAGGCGCAGTACCACATTCCCACTTGCCCCTACATCGGGAAGCTTTGGTGGATGGACAGCTTTCCCGGTATAAATTTCAAAATTGTGTGGAACTCCATCTGATCCAGCAAGGACCAGTATTTTGTAACCCCATATTTTTGGTTTGCTCGGTAGGTACTGCTTAATTCTACTCTTGCCCTTAAATGGCACCATTTGCTCACCCACACACAACGTCTCACGCATAGGAAGCTGCCTCAGCTTGGTGAGGATGTGATTTAGGAGTGGCTGAATCTTGTACAGCTCATCATAATCAGGCATATCTTTTGTGGGCTGGTGACTGTTGTTGCTGAAATGAAGAAATCTTTTGATGGCCTCCAACCGTGCAAGAGGCATCACATCAGCAACGTGTGCAATGCGGCGACTGTGGCTCCAAAACATGCAGGTGGAAGACCAAATAACGACATGTGGAGCACAGTGCCAAAGAACTGTTCAAGTTCTCGAAGTGTAAGGTTAAGTGGCTTGGCAGGATTGCACTGGACGCTGTACAGGTTTGATTCATTAACAATGAGCTCAAAGAGGTCGTCAGAGATAATACTTTTAAAACATTCGTATGGTGACAGAATTTCACCAGCTGATGCAGGGGCGTCCAACCATTCAGGGTGTACTGGAGAGGCAGTGGTGTGACACGTTTTCCACCGAGGGGTCTGGGAGGAACTTCTGTCATCCTCAGACAGAATGTCATCATCATCTTTGTCTCCAACTTCTTCATCACTGGTGTCTTGCATGTCTATAGAAACATATAAAAAGTAAGTTTCCAATTTCAATGAAAACACAACAAGAATAACTACAGCTTGATATTTGACCCCTATTTTGTATGCTGTCTGCCTTATAAACCTATCATTTCAATGGCGACCAGAGCAACTGTCAGAACTTGGGTTACGGAAAATTAATCAACACATTAGATTTGGTTGTGTAAAAATGAGCTCAATAACAACCAGAGGAACAATATTTAAAACCCTATTTTTTCCCTTCTGCTCAAACCTTTTTCTCCATTCCACTCCTCCTCACTGTCATTGCTGTCTATCTCACTGTCCTCACTGTCTGATGGGATCTGCCTAACATGCTGATCCTGTTCTTTTCTTCTGTAAAATAATCTTACATCCATTTTTCTGTCAAAATGTGTTCAAATAAGTATAATTAAATAAAAAAATAAGTAAAAACAAATATATTTAGAGTTTATATTGTGCACAAATTCATGTGCTAATAAGTGATAACATCCAAACACATTGTTAGCAAAGACATCCTTGAAAGTACCCCTTATCGCACAACGTTGCCCTGAGGCTACGAAAAGAAAAACTGAATTTCTGAACATGCAAAATAAAAAAAAACCTTCACAAAACCTGACAAAAGGCTTCACTATACCTTCATACACACGCACATATTGTTATTTACATTTTATATCATCTTAAATAAGATTACTAAAGTAAATGATCTTGCCTTCTTCTCACACCATGTGCTCCTGTGACCATGTGTCAGAAAAGGAAGTCCCACTTTCAAATGATGCTTGATAGTGACTCCCACGCCTGATTGGACTGTTCTTTGATACTTTTTGACCATTCTAATTGGCTGCAGTGATTTAAAGTGACACATACTGGACATAGGGCTTAAGAAAACTTTGCGTTGCCTGAGAGCAACACTGTGCTATAAAGATCAAAAGCACAGTTGGTGAGCGTGATGACAAGTAGCTCAAATTTACTGCATATAATTAAAACATTTTCATTTACCGTTGATCTGGTCAACATTTCTCCTTAGACAGTGTAGCTAACTAAAAAGTTATCCAAAATGTTGAGTTACTTTTCGACTTTATTGCCGTCGCCACTGCACTCAGAGGGTGAGGTGAACAGCGCATGTTAATGAGTTAGCCACTAAACAGAATTTTTGTTCTGTGTGGATCATGGTTAGCCCTTTTAATATGAACTTGACTGACAGTTTTGTAAGTGTTGTCCTTTTGGATAGTTTATTTCCCGTTTAAATTTTAATCAGTCTCTCTCATTTACAGTGTACAGTTAATTACAACTGGCATTTGTCCCATGCTCAAAAATATCACACTGTGTGTTTGAGGAAGTTAAATGAATTTTTCAGGACACCTCACAGCTTTTTTCCACACCTATTATTCCACAGTTTTAACATGTTTTGATAAAACTCATGAAAAGCTGTAAAAATATTGTCAATGATGTGTTTTCTGTCCCAGCCTTGTGTTTAAATGGTGATTTTTCAGCAGTCACAACCATAAGGATGAGCTTCTTTCCTGTTGTAGTCCTGTGTTTGTATTGGCAGGTTATCCACTCTCAGGGCAGTTATACAGCCCCACTATTGAGTCTCTTCTGTGGAGACTGAGATGGGACCTTAAGTGGTTTCCAATAGCAGGAGACTGTTGCACACCTGTGTGGCCATGAAGGGGTCTCCTCTTCTGTGGTCCTTCTCAAGATTTCCTCCAATTTTTTGCCCTGTTACATGTTGGTTTTTGGGAGGATTTTCTTTCTTGCCCTCTATGAGGATTAAGTCAAGGGGCATCATCCTGTTTTGTTTGCTGTAAACCTGTGGGCATGTAAAGCGTTTTCAGACTGTAAACAGTGCTATTGGGCTTTAAGTAAACTTGGAAACTTGAAAATAAACATGTTTTATCAGCAGACACTGATGACGTAACAGTAATTATCGCAAGACAGGAAGATGTTCTGACTCTTAACCGGAGTTTGATCTCATATGGAAAATTCTGTTCAACTAAAGCTCACTGGGATAAAACTTCTCTCTCTCTCTCTCTCTCTTTTTTTTCCAGACTTGCTGGTTGTAAACTCACTGAACAGTCCTGTGAAGCTGTAGCCTCAGTTCTACAGTCAGTAAACTGTCCCCTGAGAGAACTGGACCTAAATAACAATGACCTTCAGGATTCAGGAGTGAAGTTTCTCTGTGAGGGCGTGAAGAATCCACACTGTAAACTGGAGATACTGAGGTCAGTATTGGCCAGGAACTCTACAGTATTTAGAATAACTACGTTCGTACTAAAATGAGACCAGGTTTAGGTATAGTATGGTTACTAAAGTACTGTTGTGTATGAGACATACTGATCATAAAAGGAGATGAATTTCCCCAAATATCTTTACAGCTAATGTTAGTAAGTGGTCTGTGAGTTTAGTTAATGTAACAGTTCAGCAAAGTCAACATTAATGGTAAAACAGAGTGGGACCTTTTACAGTGAATCACACTTCACAAACCAGATGCCGAATAGATATTATCTCTCTCTCTCTCTCTCTCTCTCTCTCTCTCTCTCTCTCTCTCTAGGTTGTCTGGTTGTTTAGTGACAGAGGAAGGTTGTTCTTCTTTGGCTTCAGCTCTGAGTTCAAACCCCTCACACCTGAGAGAACTGGATCTGAGCTACAATCACCCAGGAGACTCAGGAATGAAGCAGCTCCCTACACAGATGAATCAACACTTTCAGCTTAAGTCAGTACTGTGTGTGTGTTTGTGTCTGTGTGTGTCTGTGGTTTGTGTGTGTGTTTATGTGTGAGACTCATCCACCATCTGTTGTGTGTTTTTACAGTGTGGACCATGGTGGAGAATTCATGATCAAACCAGGATTGAGAAAATGTGAGTACATACGCACACATGCACACACAAACAATGAGTTTGGTTCACCCATGGAAAAGAGACCATTTATCTAATTCCCAAAAAGTATAGCTTTTGTTTCTTTATTCCATTTAATAAAAAAGTGATAATTACATGAAATAAAATATGACTTTTATTAAATGTTAATGTTTTTAATGTAATTTTATTGTGTGTGAACAAAATAAAGTCAGAAAGTGCGTGAACAAAATAAATAAAGTGAAAAACTGGTCAGAAACAGGTTCAGGTAACGAGAAGGAAACACACTGGGTCAAGGGTCAAACAACAGTAACACACACATCAGCAATTACACACTGAGACTCCTTATAATAACACATACACACAGTGCTCAAAAATACTTCATATTTACACCCCCAGTTCCCCCCAAACCTTTACCCCCAATTCCTTAAGAAGAGACAGAGTGAGAGAATCTGTAACACACACTAAAGACAGGACGAGAGACGGAAAGACGGATGACACCATCTTACCTGAGATTTATTATCAAATAAATATAATATTTAATAACATTATACTAATGTAATAATATAATACTCTCCATTTAGTATAAAACACAGTCACACACAGAGTTGAGAGTGTGTGATATGTTTTCTCCTCTAATTTCTCTTCTTCTCTGTAGATGCCTGTGATCTAACACTGGACCTAAACACAGTAAACACAAAACTCTCTCTGTCTGAGGGGAACAGAAAGGTGACGTATGTGCCAGAGAATCAGTCGTATCCTGATCATCCAGAGAGATTTGATATCTGGGGTCAGGTCATGTGTAGAGAGAGTCTGACTGCACGCTGTTACTGGGAGTCTGAGTGGAGTGGAGATTATGCTGTTATATCAGTGACATGTAAAGAAATCAGTAGGAAAGGACTGAGTGATGACTGTAAGTTTGGACTCAATGAAAAGTCCTGGAGTCTGTGGTGCTCTGATAACAGTTACATTGCCATTCACAATAAACACAGAACTAGCATACTCCACCACCCCTCATCCACCCACAGAGTAGGAGTGTATCTGGACTGGTCATCTGGAACTGTGTCCTTCTACAGCGTCTCCTCTGACACACACACACTCACACACTTACACACATTCCACTGCACATTCACTGAACCCCTCTATGCTGGGTTTGGCTTTTATGTCAGTCGCTCCTCAGTGTCCCTGTGTCAAATAAAATAAATAAATGAAGAGGACCAAGATGGTGGCACGTGCACATCGCAAGGCTCAGAGTCAGCAAAATAGTGTTAATTTATTTGGTTGTCTACTACGTGTTCGCCCGATTCAGCTACGCGAACTTCACATACAGCAAACAGGCTCTTTTGGATATCAACAATCGGTGCACCAACATAGTTTTGGACTTTCCATTCAACTTCGGGGAATTACCACCGGAGTTAGAAAGGACACCGCGGTCTGTCAGACAACTCATCCCGACCGGAAGTGTCCGGTGGCGGCACAGAGACCGTAAACAAAGACGGGGGAAGCGCGGAGGTCTGCGTGCTAGACTAAGGCTAAATCCACACCGGCAAGCACTACCTAGCATCTTCCTCGCCAATGCACGGTCTCTAGCAAACAAGCTGGACGAAGTAAGGACTTGGACCCTCACACAGAGAAAACTTATGGACTGTAACCTCATGTTTTTTACGGAAACATAGCTAAACAATGATGTCCCAAACAACATGGTGGAACTAGAGGGGCGCACAGTCTTCAGGGCTGACAGAGCTGCAGTGGCGCATGTGGCAGGGCATACAGAACATCACGGACTACAAACCACCCAGTACTGTGCCCCCATCCAGCTCGGCCTCCCTCCCTGATGAGCTCAACCACTTCTACGCTCGCTTTGACCGGGAAAACAAGGAGGTCACCCTCAAAGCGGATCTCCCCCCTGGTGAACTGCCCCTCTCACTTTCCAGCTCTGATGTCTGCGCCACCCTGAGCAGGGTGAATGCACGGAAAGCAGCTGGTCCAGACGGAATACCTGGCCATGTGCTCAGAGTCTGTGCAGGGCAGCTGGCTGGGGTCTTCACAGACATTTTCAGTCTGTCCCTGGCCCAGGAAGTTGTCCCCACAGGCTTCAAGACTGCCACCATCGTGCCGGTGCCAAAGCACTCCACTGCTACGGCCTTGAATGACTTCCGACCAGTTGCACTCACCCCCAGCATTGCAAAGTGCTTTGAGAGACTGGTTCTAACTCATCTCAAATCCTGCCTGCCCTCTACCTTGGATCCCCACCAGTTTGCCTACCACACCAACAGGTCAGCGGAGGATGCCGTCTCCATGGCACTCCATTCTGCCCTTACTCATCTAGACAGTTCCAACTCTTACGTCAGAATGCTGTTCATTGACTTCAGCTCAGCATTCAACACCGTGATTCCCTCCAAGCTGATCTCCAAGCTTAGCCAGCTTGGTATTAGCACATCCCTGGGCAACTGGACTCTGGACTTTCTGACTAACAGACCCCAGTCTGTTAAGTTAGACTACCTCACCTCTTCCACTCTCACTCTGAACACCAGCATGGCACAAGGCTGTGTGCTGAGCCCTCTCCTGTACTCCCTCTTCACCTACGACTGCATCCCTGTGCATGGTACCAACACCATAATCAAGTTCGCAGACGACACCACGGTGGTAGGCCTGATCAGAGAGGACGACGAGACAGCCTACAGAGACGAGGTCGAGCACCTGGCTGCATGGTGCGCAGACAACAACCTGGCCCTCAACACTCAGAAGACCAAGGAGATCATTGTGGACTTCAGGCGTGCTAGGAGCAAAGCACACGCCCCCATCTATATCGACAGCAGCTTTAATTCCTGCGGAGCCTTAAGAAAGCTCATCTGTGCTCCAAGATACTGGTGGGCTTTTACCGCTGTACCATTGAGAGCATACTCACCAACTGCATCTCAGTGTGGTATGGCAACTGCTCCGCAGCAGACCGTAAAGCACTCCAGCGGGTGGTGAAAACTGCCCACCATTGAGAACATTTACACCAAACGCTGCCTGGGCCGGGCGGAAAGCATCATCAAGGATGCATCTCACCCTAACCATGGACTCTTTGCCCTCCTCCCATCTGGCAGGCGTTAAAAGAGCCTCCGCTCCCGCACCAGCCGGCTCAGGAAGAACTTCTTCCATGAGGCTGTGACCCTGCTGAACTCAACTCCACAGCGCTAGCTTTATTCGCACTCCACTGCACTATCTGTACTTTATGCACTGTTCTGTACTATATGCACTGTTTTCTGCTCCTTTTGCACTGGCTTTTCCGCTCACGCTGTTCAGAGTACCCTATTTCAACTGTACATAAACATATTGTATATATTTTGTCTATGATATCTACTCAACCTATACATATACACTCCTCTGTCTACTCTGTCAGCTTCACCTCTGTGTATAACATTATTAATATATATACATGTACATATCTGTATATATTGCTCACCACTGTCTATAACGCTGTATATACTGTATCACCACTGTCTATAATGCTGTATATACTGTAAGATATAACATCATGCCTGCAGTACTCACTACCTGCACTTATCTGTAAATAATACTATGCTTTTGCACTTCTGGTTAGATGCTACTGCATTTCATTGGCTTTGTACCTGTACTCTGCACAATGACAACAAAGTTTAATCTAATCTAATCAACACACACACACATTATTTTTCTCTTTTTCACATGCACACACACAATGTTCATATGCACCATTTACATTTATTTACACCTCTACATTGACACACACACACACACACTCGCTCACAAACACAAATGTGTGTGTATGAAGTACAGTCACAGTTTTATTTATGCATCAGAAATCTGTGTTTGTAATAAAAAACAAGTATTAATTTACAATGTTTTGTAGAGATTTTTATTGTTGTTGCTGTTGTTGTTGTTTTTCAGAAATTCTTGTCCATTTACTTTTAAATTCTTGTTTATTTGTTTTTATTTTGTTACAAACACAATATAAACATGTATATGTCAAAGAGAAAGACAAAATATTATTACATATAAAAACATTTAAAGTCTTTCTGAAGCTGAACACTCTCTCTCTCTACGTATCTCCTCTCATTTTTTGTCACATCACTAGCTATGCTAGTCTCTGGTTGTTTTCAATGCAAGAGCTGCAGTACAAGGCCAAATAAAGGGCTTGTTGTTTGAATAATTACAATGTTTTCTTTACTCAAGAAAAGCTAAGTCTGTAAAGGCTAATGTTTTATGTGTTTGAGGCCTGGGACGTGTGGGAACGGAGAAGAGTGCAGGCAAACCACGGCAGGTTGGAATGCAGTTCAGTCTAGCATTTGCCGTCTGGTCATAGCCAATACTGTCAATAGCCTGTTCATAGTGCTTAATCTTTTATAACAAGATTTTGGCCAAATAAATTCAATGACAGGAAAAACTGAACCCACACATAACTGCAATAAACTTTGTAACCTGTAAGATGATTATGAAGTAATGCGATGCTGTTATGACCCTGAGTCATAAATGGGTATTATCTTGTGTGCTGCTGTTTTTCTCCCCCTGCGTGTGTGTTTTGTTATGCTCGGTAACCCCTAGTCTGGGCATAACAGATGCACTTACTGCCTCAGATGCAGCCGTTCTAATCAGTGACACCCAAAATTCATATCTGGACATTCGCTGGTGAAAAACCTCTAAACTCACGCTGAGCTTGATTTTGAACACCACTCCACACGCTAGTATTCAGTATGATGCGCAATTATGAGAACTTTCGTGTAGTGTACTACACGTTTACTATCGGTTGGGCATCTGTTCTGTTAAAATCGAACAACACACAACTACCACAAATATGTATCAAATGTAGCCCTATAAGAAAGCGTATGAAGATTTATTACACCAAAACATGCAACTGATACATTTATATTCGGAACTGCAGCGGCAGTTGAAGTTGAAGCTGGTTCCGTCGCTGTCCGCCATGTTTTTTTTAATTTTTTGACAGTTGGAAATCACCGCGTTGCTTCGTGGGATGCAGTACCCGACGAAGTGAGCTCCGGTTGTATACTGCAAATTTTCGCCATTTTTCAAGTACTGCATACTACTTACTACTTTTACGTCAAAATTAGTAGTAGTACATAATATGCCATTTCGAACACAGCCCAAGTGATGTGACTGCTCTAATCTTTCTGTCTAACTGTTAAATGTACACACGTGTGTCTGTTTGGGATGCCCTGATGAAGACTTTGTAGTCGAAACGCGTAGGCATGTAGCCAGTGTCTGATAAAAGCATTTTTATATTTATTGCAGTAGTACCTCAAGTTTTTTTCTATTTTTTTTCAGAGATGATTAGAGGCCCAATCTAATGAGCACCCTGCACTTTTTGCAAGAAATGTTAGAATTTTTCTGACCCAGGGAAGGATTCCCTTTCTCCTTCTCTTTGTATTGTGGTACGTGTGTTAAAAAGTGTTGAATTACATGTAGGTGACTGTAATGATTTGCTTTGTTCCTAAAACCATAATAACAGCATGATCTACTAAATTCCTATATATGAGGTCAACCGATCAAAACTTCGGCCGATGAAGGCCGAAACGCGGAACATACAAATATGCTTTGAATCGAACACAACTAATCGCTTAAAATATCAAAGCTGATATTTATAAAAAATATTGATACTGATGTTTTTGTGCCCTTCTCGTCCACAAACCAGCCGTTAAAGTGATGTTATTTGAATTTGAGAAAGTAAGTTATTTTTCAACCATGGGGTAACAATACAGATAAGGAACAATACTTCTCATGTCCTATTTGGATTATCTGATTAATTGGAGGAATTTGCAGTTAGGAAGCAACATATCAACTACAAAGAAATCTCTCGAAGTCAGAGGAAGTATTCTTTTATATGAGTATAAGAAGCTATTTTAAGAAACTATTCTTCTACTATTGTCACTCAGAAGCATACGCATTACATTATTAGTATCGTTATGCACAGTGTATAACAATTGTTTTACTATTGCATACTGCACACCATATAATAGTAATAATTCTACTCTTGTTCCATTTTGTTGCGTAGTTCATTATATACTGTGTGTATAATCATTGCACAATGGACAATAACTTTTGCCATCTACTATGTTCATCTCACTATATGTTACCTATATGATAAATGCACAATGTAGAATCGACGGATGCAACCTCAGAGTATTTTCTGAAAAAGACCGAAGCCAGAGAATGTTTCTTTGGATGTGTTGGTTAAGGGAACAGTGGATAAAGCCTTGAAGAGTAAGAATGGTGTCACAAAGTCACCAGAGGGCTGGATGCAAGAGCAGAGTTTTGGAGTTTTAATGTGTAACAGGCAAATACAAACTAAAACACAGTCAGGCAGATCTCTAAAACTAAAGTTGAAAGCAAAACAGCAAACTCAAACTGGAATACAGATCAGGACAAGGGCTAAGAATAAAACTTGGAAACAGACTACGAACATTAAACTTGCAAACAAAGGAGCGCTCGGAATACACATGGAAAAGTGTAGACTTCGCGATGAGATGGAGAAATTCTGGGGTTTAAAAAGAGGGGGGAATCAGGGAAAACAAAGATATGGAGGATGATGAATGGACAGGCCGATGATTAGTAAACCAGCGACGCCAATCACTGAATTGCTGGAGTCTGTGCGGGAGGAGACGAAGTTGTTACAAATGGACATTTAGATCTGTTCATCTGCTTCCTTCATGGAATTTCACTGGAATCCAATCAGAAACTTCTACAAGGTCTACTGACACATACAGAGCAAAACCCAGAGAGAATTAAGAAAATGATCCGAAACCTCAAAGTGAAAAAAAGAATCCTCATCCTGAAAGATCAATCTACTGCTCTGCTTGACTGAAATAAATGATTCCTCTGTTCAAGAAGAAATTCAAACTTAAGAAACAAATATAGAACGAGACTCACACTTGCGCAGTGTACAGCACTGGTTTATATGCTTCAGATGTAAGAGGAGGTGCTGGATGAGGAGGCCTGAAAAACACATTAGATGAAGCTCGTACGAGACTGGTCCTAGCTGTGAGGTGCTGTAGAAAAGCTCTGAGTTCAGTTTCACACATTTGTAAAGTAACACTCTTATAGTTGCATTATGTAAAAGGAAAATCAAGTGTGGCTGATCTATGATGTGTTCCTACAGACAGGTGTTTTTGGAAATATTCTCAGTTTTGAAATTATTAGATTAGATCTGAATTGTGTGCAATAGGCTAGTCTGTGATTACTACCATAGTCCACCATCCACTTTCTCTTCCCCCCCTCTCTCTAAAACACACACACACCGAAGGTTGCAGGTCCTCTTATGGTCCTTGCTGTTAATCAGCATGACCGAACTAAAAAGCCAGCTTTCTAACTTACATTTATAATAAGCTGACTTAATAGCTTATCAGCTGCTTTATCAATTTGTGATTGTGGTTTTGGTCAATGCATGTGTTTTAGGCTTCATCTACAAGTTGCTGTAGCTGTTGTTTAGATTATATACCCCCAAAAAAGAAAAAAAGAGGCTACCACTGACCATATGGCCGACTAAGAGAAAAGTTAAAAAAAAACGGGCGATGCTAAGGTTGCATGCAAAGTGAGCCAAAAAAAGTAAGGTATGGGACAGATTTGGGCTAAGAAAGACAGTATAGACCTACACATGCAGGCTACTGTTTTGTAAGTTCACCATTAATGTCATGTCTTTAGAAAGAGGCTGGATGCACATCAGTTCTCTTTAAAGTAAAAGAAGAATTTCAAAGACTTACAGAACCATGGCAGACCAAGAAAATAAACGCACCATGGAAAGACACCAAACAATGCCAGAATGAAGAAACAGGGGAAACCAAGGAGTACTTATGACAACGATTGAACAAAGACAAAACAGGGCTGAACCAAAAACCTGACAGAAGGGGGTGGGGGGCAAAAAAAAAAAAAAAAAAACCCCACAGGAGACGGAGGGACCAGGGCGTGACAAGATGTGAAGGATGCATCGACATCAAGAGAAAGAGAGAAGCAGGATTCATTACGTAATTACGAAAACTACTAAAATCACCCTAGATTACATTGTCACAGCCTGTGAGGCCTGGGATGTGGAGTAAGGACCCAGAAGCAGACTCGAGGGATTTTTTAAAAAGGTGACTTTAATGATCAAAAATTCAGCTAATCAGAAAAACAGCAGGTAGTGTTCGCAGTCAATGGGAAATCCAGAATCAGCACACAGGTGATCAGACAAAAGGCAAAAATAGAGGTACAGGCAAAAATTGCATCAAAAATCCAGAAAAAAAGTTCTATAACCAGAAATCAGTCCAAAATCCAAGGAACACAAAAGTGCAAAAAGAGTACTCACAGAAGGCAAAGATCAAAAAACACAGAGGCAAACAGTACAGAGAATTTACCAGAAACCAAAAAGGGCTTGACAACAGCAGAGAACCAAGAAACAGGCAGTAGTCAAAAAACATGAGCAAAAAAATCAGAACATACGTGAAAAACCCGTGAGAGAACCTTCCAAAAACTGGCAAAATAATCTGGCAAAGGCTGAATAGGTGAGACATGGCTTTTAAAAACAGACTAATGAGGAGATGGTGAACAGGTGAGTTGAGGGAAGGCTGGTGATCGGTCTGAATGCATAAACCTGGAGTGGAACCCAGGAACAGGACACAAACGGGAGAGAGGGAAAAAGAGGCTAGGCAGTGGAAGGACCAGGCTGGATTGTGACACATTTAAAAAAAAAATGTGCAATCAGATTATAGCTACATCATCAAGGATTATTTGATCACATTTTTGATTATGTCTTTAAAATATGTCAATCTTAAAATTATGAAACTTTATTTCATGATAACCAATGCTAAAACTCATGAAAAGCGGATCTGACGTATGGGGTTTCTTAGACAAGTGCTCCTCTTGCGTTACAATAGCAAACTCCTCCCTGTGACCCTTTGACTAAAAAACATCAGTAATAAAAACCTAAAGAAAAGAAACAATACAGTACATCCGTAGATGTTTATGCCAGGATGTTTTTGTAAAGGTAATTTGATTTAGAATTGGTCAAATGCCAAATATGTTCTATTGTATATCAAAGTAAATTACTCTCAGGTTGCCAGGCTGCCAGTTTTGTTAATGTTGACGGAACTAATATTTGTTCTGTTTTTTAATGATGATTTATGAATAATGGAGTTTTTCATTCCTTTTACTTTCCTTTTATTCCTTTATTCTTATTGAAAATGGAAGATGAACATTTTGCATAAGTGCTCCTCTTGCCTCATAAGAGCAAGGTCATCCATGTGGCTTTTGATTAAGAACAGCAGCAACAAAAACTTACACAAAAGAAACAGCATTCCACTTGTTGCAGAATACAGCACACCTGTAGTTTGTGCCAGTACTGTTTTTGAAAGGGTAATTTGATTTGACCAACTGTACATGCTGAATATGCAAAATGCATTTTATTTGCATTGAAAATGTTTTGAGATGTTTAAAGAGAAAAAAAGGAATATTTGTGGAACTCAATTTTTGTGGCTGCGTCCATTTTTTTAAATATAAGGTGCAGTATTTTCAATGTTTGATTTTGAAGTGATCCAAATATATTCAGATTAGATTACATTTTTTTTGTAATCCAATGGATTATGTAACTAATTACAAAAAATGTAATTTGTATTCAGTAACTGACTACATTTCAAAGTAATCTGACCCAACCCTGGAGACAGAAGACATCACAGGAGAAAACTACACTCCACAGCTGGTTTATATTTTAATTGTTCATATTTAACCATTATAGTGTGCAGGGGCATCTGGAACCTCTTATTTTTAAAGAGATCGACTAACAGTAGTTTACTCAAATTACACTACAATTAAACAAACAGTACAATTATATAAGAAACATCGTCATGTCAACCATCATATAAACCTGCAAATGAGAATTGTCTTTTACTGAAACAGTCAGCACGAAAAAGATATTTTAAAAATTTAGATGGCACTGTAACATTCTGATCAGCTATGTCGGGCAGAAAAGAATTACAGTCACTTGATATGCAAACATAACCAAATCGTGACTATGCCAGTTAAACGAGTGTCCTCAGGTCAGACATCTACAAATATGTGGGGAAAAAACAATGTTTTGAAAGTGTTATTGAATGTCAACCTTGTTGCTGCCCGATTTTGCCAGCGGCCTGGAAGTGAGAAGGGCCTCTCTACAGTATCATGTGGATTAATCCATCATGCGAACCTAGATAAGTCTTTTGCTGTGCAACTTGTTGTGTAAAATGCGGAATTTTACGAAAATTCCCATCGCCAACCTCAGCTGTAGAAATTACGCCTATTCACAGGACCATCTTGAGCGCCCTAAAGTCCGCCAAAACAGCAAGCGCGCACGGAAAGTTTCTGATGTAAATGTTGAAGTAACCGTAAGCTTCAAAAGATGTTTGAAATAACTGCAACCTACTCCACTTTCTTCGTCCTCCTTACGGTAACACACAATGTAGGTATACGTTTCGTGAAATTTAATGCATTAGCAATCGGACAAGTATTTAAATGATCCGTTTAGATTTGTATTCAAACGTCTTTTTTTTGTATCTTGTTTCAGATACATGTTAGCTATAATATGTGCAGGGATTTTAATTCCAGATCTGACAGAATAGATGCTGAAGTAGCCGACAGCTAGCCTATATGTGGCCAAACGTTACAAGGATATATATTTAGCAAGAGACCAGCGCAGACAACGCCACCTAAGGACTTGCACCTTAAGATTCATAACAATCAACACAAGCTGATAGGTGCCCCAAAGCACAGAAACTGTATAAGAATAGGACAGAGACGTGTATTCCAGTTGATTGGGCAATTTTATTAAATAAATAAATAAGCCCTAAAGAGGAATAAGTCCTCAGTGACACAACTTTATCATAAAAAAATAGACTATATAGGTAAAAACACTTTAGCCAAGGACAGGGTAAAGAATAGAAATCGCAAGACAGGGGTAATGGCTGTCAAAAAAAAAACAAAGCCAATACGCCAAACTGTAAGTACAGGCATATGAATGCAGCTGCCTGGAGAGGTGGAAGCCAGCTCATAAAACTCACTCCAAGTGTGTCCCAATATCTAGAATTTCACATCACAAACACACACAGTAAGCCAGTATACAACGTGGGGGGTGCTCGTTAATATTACACCTAAATCACCTCATGCAGTAAGGGAAGGGAACCACCATCCAGTAACCCAAAACACTGGCACCGTTCACTGAGTCCTGCTGATAAAAACAGGAGAACTGGGAGGGATAATTAGTACATATGCACCTCGGTATTTAAACAAGGTGACGAGCCAGTACCCAGAAGCTGAGGGCTAGAAGAAAATACAGCAGCTAGAGCAATGTCCAATCACAACCTCTGATAACAAACAACAATAACAACAACAAAAATACAGCAGAACCCAAGAGTCAAAGGGAAACAAAAGTCACATCCACCAGATGCGGAAAAAAACATGCGAAGGCGCCGAGTGGCCACACAACCGCAAAAGAAAACAATACAATAAGAAAACACTGAAGAAAACGAATACAAGGGGACAAAATTAAATAAACAGAAACAAAACTTAATCGGGCAAAACATGTAACCAGACAAAACAGCAATGGCAGACTCCTGCAAATATAAGCACACCATTAACACATAGCAACCAGTCATGACACACACAAACTTACAAAGTAAGGCATATCTTCAATGTTACCAGGAGTTAATGGTCGACACATCATACCTGCGTTCCAGCACACAAATAGGCACGCGCTAACCCGTGGCCTCATACACTGCATCAATCTATAAAAGCTATTTAAAGTTTAAAAAAAACAAAGCGGAGACAGTCAACATAGCATTTAGACAATGAAAGGACTTTAAATACTGTGGTCACCGCCTAGGATGCATGACCGAGCCAAAGCAAAGACTCTCCCTCACACATGCTCTCTCTCTCTCTCTCTCTCTCTCTCTCTATATATATATATATATATATACACATACACACACACATAGACAGATATATTTACATCTATAAAAACATAACACTGAGTATTTCCTCTTTCTCTAATTGTTTTTTTGTGTCTGCAGATAGTTTGATCAGAAATATTTCAAAAGCAGGTTTGCTCAGATGTGCTCCCTAATCTCTATCAGATTAAACAAAACAACACATCAGAATATCAGAATATATCTACCATTTCAATCTTCATATGAGAGTATCATTTAAATTGTTACATTATTAGTCAGTCTACATAGAATAAGATAAAATAAAACATAATGACAGAAAACACACTATTAGATTCAGTTACAGTTCATGTTGCAGTAAACAGTCATTATCTGTCATGACTTTCTCCCAGGTGTCAGTGGACAGGACATCACTGTGTACTCCAGAGATGGAGATGATGTCACTCTGACCTGTCATGATGTGGTTAATCCTGACTGAACCTCAACTACATGGATGTTCAGCAGTCATAAATCTACATTCGTTGAGCTTGTCACCAATGGGAAGATCAGTGTAGAGATCAGAGAGAGAGCTGACAGACTGAGTCTGGGGTCTGACTGCTCTCTGAACATTAGTTAAGTCAGACCTCAGGATACTGGACTCTAACAGTGGCAGGATCCTGTAGGAAACAAGTCTACTGTGTATCTACATGTTCCTAAGGGTGAGTCTTCACATGCTGTGTAATCAAAGCGATCGGTTGTGAGACATGCACTTTTGAATCACTCTGCTTAAAAACGTCATCCGTGTTATTCTAATCTCTGCCACAGTCCACACATTCTTCAGTCAGTCTGAGGAGAAGTCTGGAGGCACCATGACTCTCCACTGTTACCTGCTCTCAGTGTATGGAAGGTGTGAAACCCTGTTCCGTGCTGATTAGCTGGGTGAATGAGTCTGGTACTGATCTGCGGACAGACTCCAGGTTTCAGGTCACACCTCCACACACCTCCCAGTACCCTGACTGTCAAACTCCAGCAGAAAGACAATCACTGGAAATGGACATGTCAGCTGACAAAGGGAACTGAAGTCAAGATGTCAGTCAGCTATATCAGCCAATTGGGAGGTAGAGAGTGAAACTTCAAAATAATATTACCAGAGGAATATTACCTTAACATTTTTTTTATCAAAATATCTAATGACTCAGTGTGTTTCTGTTCTTTATTTTCAGACAGAATATCAAGGTAGGTAAATGTTCTGGTATACATCTCTTAACACTATTACTACTACTACTACTACTACTACTACTACTACTACTACTACTACTAATAATAATAATAATAAAAGAGAATAAACCCAATGTATCCAATTAAAAATGCTGCTGTATATTTCTTTTATCAAAAGGAATTAATTGGACCTATTCCCTTGAAGCTGACATGCATCTTCAATGTTGCATGGGAGTCAGGGACAGTGCCTGTGGAGTGGCAGAAGGGGGTGGTGGTCCCCGTTTTTAAAAAAGGGGACCGGAGAGTGTGCTCCAGTTATCGGGGTATCACACTACTCAGCCTCCCTGGGAAAGCCTTCTGCAGGGTACTGGAAAGGAGACTGCGGCCGATTGTCGAACCTCGGACCCAGGAAGAACAATGTAGATTCTGTCAAACTGTGACCCCCAGCACGCATTGGAGCGGTTTGCAGCCGAGTGTGAAGCGGTCGGGATGAGGATCAGCACCTCCAAGTCCATGGCCATGGTCCTATGCTGGAAAAAGGTGGCTTTCCCCCTCCAAGTTGGGACTGAGTTTCTGCCTCAAGTGGAGGAGTTCAAATATCTCGGGGTCTTGTTCACGAGTGAAGGTAAAATGGAGCGGATCAGGGCGGCAGCAGTCATGCGGTTGTTGTACCAGACCGTCGTGGTAAAGAAGGAGTTGAGTCAGAGGGCAAGGCTCTCAATTTACCAGTCGATCTTTGTTCCAACCCTCACCTATGGTCACGAGCTCTGGGTAGTGACCGAAAGTATGAGATCGTGGATACAAGCGGCGGAAATGAGCTTCCTCCGCAGGGTGGCTGGGCGCACCCTTAGGGATAGGGTGAGGAGCTCAAACACCCGGGAGGAGCTTGGAGTAGAGCCGCTGCTCCTCCACATTGAAAGGAGCCAGTTGAGGTAGTTCGGGCACCTAGTCAGGATGCCTCCTGGGCGGCTCCCTATGGAGGTGTTCTGGGCACGACCATCTGGGAGGAGACCCCAGGGAAGACCCAGGATACGTTAGGAGAATTATATATCTCGGCTGGCCTGGGAACGCCTTGGGATCCCCCAGGAGGAGCTGGTGGATGTAGGGAAAGGGATGTCTGGGCGACCCTCCTCAGCCTGCTGCCACTGTGACCCGGTCCCGGATAAGCGGGAGAAAATGGATGGATGGATGGATGGATATTGCCTTGAATTATTTTCATTAATGTAGCAAAGCCGTTTAGTGTCATATAGACAAAATGTTTTCTAAGTCAGATGTCATTTCACTAATTTTGAATCAGATTTACCATATTTCATATTTCAAATGATCTAAAAGCAAATTTCCATTTTTTTAAATCTAAATGAGTAAAAGTTAAATCTACCTCAGAGCTATGTGTTTGAATGCATCTGTCACAGAGATGATTGTTGGATTATTAATTGTCTCCACACTGGTTGTGCTGGTTTTGATCACTGGAGCTGCTGTTTATATAAACAAGAGGATCCAGCAAACTCAAGGTTAGAAATATAGTAATACTGTAGGAATGAAAGTACAGGTTTCTCTGTTTGGTTGGAACTTTATTTTGACATCAAGGTTAAAATATGGATATCAATGAGAGTGTGACCGTTTTTAAATGCTTGTGTTGATCATATAATTGGCAGTGTGTGATACCTAATGGCATTCCAAATTCCATTAATACCATTATTCAGATTCATCAGTCTCAGTCATGTGACGATATCAGCATCAGGTCAAACATTTCAGTGACAGAACATTGTTTCACTGGACGTGTGTCTTTTCCTTTCCATTCAGACAATTCATCAGCCTGAAAATAGGAACAACAACATCTATGTCAATGTGAAGTCATTTTAGTTACAGTGATACACCTTCTACAACATCAGCTTTCCCCAAAATCTTAAAACTGAGTCCACTCAAACCCCAATCAACCCCTTCACTTAAGCCAAAGCAAAATAAATGAGCCTCAAATCACTCAAAATATGCCAAATTCCTCCCCGTAGCTGAGAGGAAATAAGAGAGTTTGACATGAAAATATGTTGTATACTGAGCAGTGAAATCACCGTGGGCCCAGGGTCATGGGAGAGGAGTCATTACACAAGCTGAGACGCTGTAACTGAACAACAGTTTCACAGTCCCTACTGCAGCGTGGTCAGACCAGCTCTGTGTCAGCACTGCACTGGGAAAAGAAAACAGGTTGTATTTTTGGGAAACTACGTTCAAACATACGTTTGTAATGCCGTGTGCACCCACAGGGGATGTGGTGTAAGATTTTATCATTCATGTGAAGATTTTATCATTCACAGCCAGTCTTGCTTTGGCCCAGGTTGTCTCCTCTTCTCCTCTGCTTGGTCATTCTGTATGGAGCTCAGGCAGATACAATACACAGTAAATGCTGGCCAGTTGTCTCTGAATTATTATTTACAATGGGAAATGTACTCCTACCAAAGGGTGATATCTAATTTATTTACACATCTTTTGGGGTTTGTAGTAAACATATTTGACTCCGTATTTCGATCATTTTTCTCTGAGCGTTTCTTTGTGAATTTGTTTTAATGTCAGACTAATTTGTTATAGGAGCATCTTTTTGTCTTATGCAGTGATGCTAAGAGGTATGAAACTGAAATGTTTGTAAGCTTCAACTTGAATGCTAAATTAAAAGTTTTCAGCTGGAGCTGCTAGATTTCTGCTTTCATGTGAAAGTGAATACATTCACCTTTAAATGGTTTCTGATAGTGTAGTTTTCATGTGTTACTGTTATGGTCACATAGTAGATTTTAACTGTACAATTTAGCTGATGTCTGAAGGAACAACAGATTTATCAATGTAAACAACAAATCACGCAATATATGTAACTGATGTGTTTAAGTAATGAAGTCAGTTCCAGTATAGACTATTATGTTATATTGGTTATGTTATACCGTTCATGAAAATCTACAGGTGTTTACAGGTGTTTCCCTATTGAAAATCCTGACCATAACCAGGTATAGCACCCCTTAAAGGTGGGTTTTGGGAATATCAGTGGGACCAGTATGTAGTGCACAAAAACACTCCCTCATTTTCGGTAATCTGTCCACATATAATATACAAAACAAGGGCATTCAGTAGCAAACTTTTCCATCATAGAAGAAGAAGAAGAAGAAGAAGAAGAAGAAGAAGAAGAAGAAGAAGAAGAATCCCTTTTATAGTAGTCCCATCCCATTTCAGTCTGGTGATAGTTTCATACTTCATCTTCCACCAGTTAAGGCAATCGCTCTCTTTCTCATCCATGTGGTATGAACAAAATTATTCTTATTGTCAACAACAGCAATACTACTACTACTACTACTACTACTACTACTAATTATAATAAACAAATCAGTACATTTAACAGTTTAAGATTAAGAGAAAGAGGTTTTTACAGAGACAAAGCGATATGAATTTGCAGCTTTGCTTGCAGAGCACACCGTAAATTCTCAAATAGTGGCCGGTACCTTTATTTAAGCTACCTAAACTGAAGACAGAACCAGGCCTTTATTTGAGACAGGCTATTCTTAGAGACAAGCAATTATTTATGATTTGTCCTTTTTTTTTAGTAGTGTATTTTGTTATATTATAGTAATGTTTATTTTCTAATTTAACCAAGGATTTAAGGGTATACCTGGGCCTTTTACTCGAATATAGCATATACTGTACTGTATTTAAAGAACAAAAATGATAGGTCTACTACAGGCAGTTTGTGGCATTTTGCCATCTAAAATCAGCCTTTTTTCCCTGCCGTGACCTTTTTCCAAGTACCGTTAAGACGTGCTTTTATATGAAATAACTCACAGAAATAATGAAATCACGCATAAGAAATAGGAAGGAGAGAGTTTTGGCATTTGTTTCCCCAGAGTACTAATAAAAGGGCATTGACACGCACAGTCCACAGTCACGTAGCAAACACGTCAAACGCTGAACTGATTGGTTCTCGCGTGGTTTCATTTGCATAGCCTCTGACGTCAGCGCTCCCAACTTTTAGGACCAGCAATTCTGTGGTGCCATGCCGGTGCTAGCTTTTCGGCACCGGCACCAGTAGTTTGTCAGTGGAAAAGCGCGTCCCCGGTGCTCGATTAGGCACCGGCACCGGAGCAGTGGAAAAGGGGTAACAGTGACCACAATCCATGTGAGTTAGAACACTATAGGTATGGTATTTCTGTTACAAAGTGAAACTAATAGCAACGGAGTGATAAGCATAATTTCCGTATGCTGTTTACTAATGTAAATAATGCTGTGAAAATATGATGAGTCTATCATCTGAGCCTTTATATATATATTTTTAAACCGGTCTGTATTTGGAACCAGCTTTTATTTGCCAAAACAGGTGGCACCCCTGGCTATAATTTGCCCATTATTTGGAACACGGTTTTATATTTGAGAATTTACGGTACACTCATGCCCTCAAAGTGAGCGAACATTGAGGGAAGCTGCATGAGCAGCGTTACTTCCTTCTTTTAGAATGGATAGCTTTCACACCAAATGCGAACCGCGCTTGAGTTCAGGTGAACCGTGCCCCTGATCCCCGTTTTCTGGAGGATTCGGCACGGTCCCCTGGTGCGCACCTAATTTAGGGAAAACAGCTTTCGTATCGAAACGGACCGAACTAACGACTCAAGCGGGCTCCAGTCCGCACCAAAAGGTCTGGTGAGGAAGCACCCTCGAGAAAGTACACGTTGCTCTGTTCCCAGCGCCATTTTCAACCGACAGTTAGTGAAATAAGATTTATTTAGTGCAACGCTATGAAGTACTGTGGTAAGTGTTTAAAAATTGTTGTATTACATGTAGATGATTGTAATGATTTGCTTTGTTCCTAAAACAATGATATCAGCATGATCTACTAAATCGTTACTTACTGTGAATGGTCAACTGATGAAATGCGGACTGTAGGAATATGCTTTGAATCGAATACACTTAATCGCTTAAAGTAGTAAAGTAAGCTAATTGTTATAAAATAACAATGTTTTTGTGCCCTTCTTGTCCACAAACCGGCCGTTAAAGCGATTTTATTTGAGTTTAAGAAAGTAGCTTATTTCTCGGCCATTCATTGGGTAACAAGGAGTAGATTTCATGTGTTACTTGGATTATTTGATTAATTTGACGAATTTGCGGTTAGGAAGCAACATATCAACCACAAAGAAATCTCTAGAAGTCAGAGGAAGTATTCTTTTGTAAAAAATATAATAAGCTATTTTAAAAACTATTCTTCTACTATTGTCACTAAGAAGCATACGCATTAAGTCTGTGACATCGTCACATTAGCCCCAGTGAGGTGTTCTTGACCGAATATGATGGCATTTGAGGTGATCACACCCCTAACATGAAACTCATTACTGAATTAATTCACAGAGTCATGTAACACTTTTCTGTCACACTCCACTGGTCTGTTTGGCTTTGTTTATGTTGCATTTAAAAAAGGCATTATGTTGCCCTGAACTTTCATGAGTTCAACTAAAATTCCCTCTTGAGGATGAAATGTTATGTTATAAATTATATATTGTTAATTAAACATACACACACACACACACACACACACACACTTACTTTGTATCAGTAACATGAAGAGAGTAACTGTTATGCCTGACAGATGAGGAGTTTATTGGGAAGTTTAGTTTTTAAGACAGATAGGAGTGAATCTGAACAGAAACAAACAAATCAACATGGCCGCCACACACTGTATATTTGGTCTCCACACACACACTCCTGTTTATGACTCTGTGTGTGTGTGTCCACAGGACTAGAACAGTTGCACTGTCTGAACAAGTCTCAGTGGACATTGTGAGAATGGAGAAAACTAAAAGGATTGACTGTGGGGACAGAGAGGAGAAGAACACTGTCTGTAGAATGAGTCAGTCTGGACAGTGTGAGGAGGAGGATCCTGTTGACTACAGGACACAGAGACCAGGATCTCCAGTACCCAGCTGTGTGTCTATGAAGAGTGACAGATCCCTGCCTCTCCCTCCAGCCTTCAAAGGAGAACCCGTCCCCTCTGAGTCACAGTGAGTGACTGTATTTATACTGTATTAACTATATGCATAATATAAATTGATAACACTGTGTATAATATTCATACTGATAATGTCGGTGTGTATAAACACAGCTAAAGAGAGATCACACAGGTTACAGTGAGATGTGTGGATATTTTCATTGAGATATTTTGAACCAAAGAGAGTGAAAGTAAAACACAAACAAAATGCTGTTCATATGTTGTAGTTCTTGGCTGTTATGAAACCAAACATTGACATGATTAAATGAAATGGTCACCAAACAGGAATTTTCAATTCATTTTTCAGCAGATGATTCCTTATTGTCACTCTGTCACATTGACCAGTGTTTATGACATATGATATGCTGTATGTTATACACTGACTTACCGGCTCAATTCTCCCAGACCTCAGTACACACCATCATCCAACAAGGACACAGTTCACATTGCAAGGACAACCATAAAAACTGTAGAGAAAGATTTAAATAACAATTATTTGGGTGACTTATCATTTAAACAGGCATTAACAATGATCAGTGAATCATTTATGTCTGAAGTTATGTGTCAGAAAACTGCCTCATCATCCATCATCAAACACAACACCGTTCAGTTTAAATATATCAGCTGAACACAGACTAAAGTGCCCAATAGAGAACTAAACACAACACATTTTATTTTAAATGGATCAGTGTAAAAACAGACAGAGTGTAAAGTGACAGTACATTAGTCATGTTTAAAGAAAGTCAAAGGGAGCGAGTCCTGTCTGATCAGCCCAACTATTCATAACCACTAACATATATCCATTATTAAGTGTCATTAGTTTCCTTTATAAATGTTATATTGTATGATATCAGTGTGACATGAAAACAGAGACATGTTCATACAGTTTGTTTGTCCTGTTTAGTTTCTATTCGTGAAACTCTCCCATTCCCCTCTGTTCTCTCTCTCTGCAGTGTGGAGACAGATCTAATTGAGGATCAGTCTGGGTGTTGCCAAAATGTCCAACACAACACATCTGTGTCAGATGATGTCCTGCTGAGAATCGTTGTGGGTCATAAAACCATCCTGAAAAATAAGTATGAGTGTTTATATGAAGGTGTTGCACTGAAAGAAAACCAAACCCTCCTCAACAGCATTTACACAGAGCTCCACATCACAGAGGGAGAGAGTGAAGGAGTGAATAAGAAACATGAGGTTTTACAGATTGAAACAGCATCCAGGAAATGGGTTTCTCAAAACAAACCAATCAGCTGCAATGACATCTTCAAACCCTTGTCAACCAACCAAACTAAAGAGGAGAAAAACGCCTTGTCTAGTGAGGAACCTGGAAGGGACAGAAAAAAGCAAGAAATCAGAACTGTACTTACCAAGGGCATTGCTGGAATTGGAAAAACAGTCTCTGTGCAGAAGTTCATTCTAGACTGGGCAGAAGGAAGGACCAATCAGGACATTAATTTCATGTTGGTTGTTCCTTTTAGAGAACTGAACTTGATTAAAGATGATCAGTTCAGTCTTCATGGCCTCCTGCTAGAGTTTCACCCAGAGCTGAAAGACTTGGATCCAAAGAAATATAATGACTGTAAAATGCTGTTCATCTTTGATGGTTTTGATGAGAGTCGACTTCAGTTCAATTTTTCTGAGAGGCTGTTTGATGTGACCAAAACATCATCAGTGAATATGCTGATATCAAACCTCATACAAGGAAATCTTCTTCCCTCTGCACTCATCTGGATAACCTCCAGACCAGCAGCAGCCAGTCAGATCCCCTCTCACTTCATCAGTCGTGTGACAGAAGTCCAAGGATTCAATGATTCACAGAAAGAGGAATACTTCAGAAAAAGAGTCAGTGATGAGAGTCAAGCCAACAGAATCATCTCACACATCAAGACATCAGTGAGTCTCCACATCATGTGTCACATCCCAGTGTTCTGTTGGATGTCAGCCACTGTGCTTCAGGAAATGCTGCGTCGAGACAATGTAAAAGAGATCCCTAAAACTCTGACTGAGATGTACACACACTTCCTGCTCATTCAGACTAAAGTGAAGAAGCAGAAATATGAGGAGATAGTTGAGACAGACTCAAAGCTTCTTCTGGAATCAAGCAAGGAGATCTCTCTGAAACTTGCAAAGCTGGCTTTTAATCAGTTGCTGAGGGGCAATATCATGTTTTATGAGGAGGATCTGAGAGAATGTGGCATTGATGTGAGTGAGGCCACAGTGTACTCTGGGATTTGTACTGAGATCTTCAAGGAGGAATCTGTGCTTCGTCAGAAGAAGGTCTACTGCTTTGTGCATCTGAGTGTTCAAGAGTTCTTTGCTGCTCTCTATGTGTTTTACTGCTATGTAAACAAGAACATCGAGGCAGTTAAGCATTTCATGTGGGTAGTGAGAGAATTTGATCCCTTGGATGTGTTACTGAAGAAAGCTGTGGATAAATCTTTGGAGAGTAAGGATGGACGTCTCGATCTGTTTGTCCGCTTCCTTCATGGCATCTCACTGGAGTCCAACCAGAAACTCCTACAAGGCCTGCTGACACACACACAGAACAATCAAAAGAGCATCAAGGAAATAAACCATTATATCAAAGATTTGAATAAAGATGGTGTCCTGCCTGAGAGATGGATCAATCTACTGCACTGCCTGACTGAAATGAATGATCACTCTCTCCACGAAGAAATTCAAGCTTTTGTCAAGTCTGAAAACTATAGCACTAAACTCTCACTTGCACACTGCACAGCACTGGCCTACATGTTTTTGATGTCAGAGGAGGTGCTGGATGAGTTTGACCTGAAAAAATACAAGACATCAGATAAGGGTCGTAGGAGACTGCTCCCAGCTGTGAGGTGCTGCAGAAAAGCTCTGTGAGTTTTCAGTTTCACTCATTTGTAAAGTTACACACTTAAAGTTGCATTATTTGGAAGGAAAATGAAGTTTGGCTGATCTTGGCCATGTTCCAAGGTACGGGTGGCTGTTTTTGTAAATATTCTCAGTTTGTTCAGTTTTGAAATTATTAGATTAATCATGAAATATTATATTCCATAAACATTACAAGAGAAAATAGATTCATGCAGGTAAACTTACATACATGACAATACAATATATGAATAATGGGCGGTAAAACATCTGTACATATAAAATTTGCAGGTTGTGTATTATACATTATTATCTCTGTTTTTATCATTATTTTTAGTCTCCTCAGTTTCAGCAGTTCTGATACCACAGTACATAGGCCAGGGCTTTTCAACCACACATTCAAATGGGCCAGATTTCAGAACCAGGCCTTGTTCATGGCCCAGAACATGTCTGGAAGCCTGTTTGCAAAGAAATAGTTACATTTATTTAAAATAATTACAGATTTAAACTTATTGAAATTTATTAAGCATTTGGAAATAGTAAAGGAACCTTGTTTGTCAAAGCTGGGTGTAAAACAGTTTCATTCCAGTGTTTCATGTTTCATTCCAGTGTTCAGTTTGTAGCTGACAAGCAGTCACTGACTTCGAACAAGATCGAAATCATAGTCTGTAAGTGAAGATTAAGATAAGAAATTCAAATATATTTTAAGCTTTTGTGGCTATATCTCTCTCTCTCTCTTTCTGTCTGTCTGTCTGTCTCTCTTTCTCTCTCTCTCTCTCTCTCTCTCTGTCCAGACTTGCTGGTTGTAAACTCACTGAACAGTCCTGTGAAGCTGTAGCCTCAGTTCTACAGTCAGTAAACTGTCTTCTGAGAGAACTGGACCTGAGTAACAATGACCTTCAGGATTCAGGAGTGAAGTTTCTCTGTGTTGGACTGAAGAATCCACACTGTCAACTGGAGATACTGAGGTCAGTAATAGTCAGGAACTGAAAAGATATTATCAATAAAATTTACACTGGATTTACCTGTGTGTTAGGTCTCTAGCTGAATTACCTCACCTAAACTTATCATTTTTCCTTTCTTGTCTTGTGTGTCCTTTCCTGTTGTGTGGATTAAAATGATCTCTTGTTATGCTGATTCATATGCTGAAATCTTACTGTGCTGTGTCCCAGTGTGAGACAGAGGACAAGATAGAACTGTACTCCACAACTAGTTTACATTTTACTTGTTCATATTTATCCATTATACAGTACAGGGGCATCACGAACTTCATATTTAAAGAGATCGGCTAACAGAAGTTTACCGAAATTACAGTGACATCAATACAGTCTGACCGATAAATCGGCACACCAATATCATCGGCAGATGTGAGCTAATTGCAGATAAATTGATATCGGCATTTATATCGGCCAACAAATGACAATTAAAAAAGAAATGGAGAGACAGAAGATCCTTCAACCACGTGGTAGCACAAAAAGTGTGCAGGGACTTTTATTCTGAAATGGAGATTGGGACCAAGGTGAACAGAAGAGCTTTACTTTGGAGAGAGGTCAGCTGGTCGGTAGTTAGAGCGTGGTGTGCAGCCCGTTGGGTTAGTTGTAAGCTGGAGTGTTCAATAAACTTTCGAGCTTATGAATTCAACTGTCAGGTGTACTTTGGATGCACCACAGATATTTTAACCATTAGAATGTTATGACATTCATGTCAGCCATGTCTGGTTTTGCTGCAGTAATGTGAAAGCGGGTACTGTCACTCAAATATCAAAGTCGCTTTACGGTACGGTTCCACTGCATCAAATTTCACTTCGCTCTCATTCAGGCTCAATTGGGATGGAATTCCCTCCAATTGTAAAAATCGGAGGGGAATTCACGGAGGAGCGCGAAATTGAGATGGCGAAGAACCTCGTGAGATGATTTAGCGTGTGATGTGTTTGGTACATGACATTCTCTAGAGAGGTGGGAGTAACAAAAAAGTCTGACCAAAATGGCAGGGGCTACAGGCTACATGTAACATGAGAGCATGTATATGATTAAAATGATGTATGGGGAACCTGTTGTGTCTCCATCAACACTGGTTGTTGTTTACATGTTACATGAGCTTAGTCAGGGCCGGCTTGGTAGAAAAAACTCTCTCAACGATTCTTGTCAGGGTAAATAGACCACTGCAGACCTTCATTTAAGCGCTGAACTTAAGCGTGAGGTGGCTTGCTTGCTGTTTTTGTGACCACGCCCCCAGAGCAAAATTGTGCATGGCAAAATTCGTGAGGTCTTTCGCTGTGTGTAAGCCTACGGTTAGATGCATTGAATGGCAGTGTTTATTCTAGATCACTGTATCAGTTTACTGCATTATTTATCAAAACTTTTATATATTTTATTGCACTTTTGTTCAAAGTACTATTTATGACAATAAGAAAAGTTTATTTTTAAACTACATTCTGTCGTTTTATCTTGCTGAGGACTCTCAAATAACTATACATAAATGTTAGGGAAACTCTAGTGTTTTCTGAAAAAAAAAAATAAATAAATCGGCCGACCTCACAAAGAGGTGCCTGTAATTGCAGTCCTTAAATCCCCCAGTGGTGATTAGGTGAATTTGCTGCAGGTGTGTTAAAACTCAGGAGACTCAGAATGTGGGCGTGGCTGAACAAGGAGTTGGCTGGAAGCAGGTCTGACAATAATTAGTGATGGGAATTCTGGCTCTTTTTAGTGAGCCGGATCATCTGGCTCAGCCCTTTAATAAGAGCCAGCTCTTTCAACTCCCAAACGGCTCTTCATCTATTACCACTTCTGGCTTTTATAATTCAGCCAAATTTAGCAATGTTTTGACCTATGATTGGTATGTGTGCACGTATATCACTTAAATTATTCAATGTAATTATACTGAACCGTATAATTTCCAGAATACCATTATTTTACATTATGTTTGGTATAAAAACATTAATGTAAAAACATCAAACACTAATCAAGATGTGTATTGAACATTTTATTTATATTGAACATTGTAAATTTTACTGTCACCCATCTCGTTTTCTGCTGCTTGCGTGCTCTTCCCATCTCTGTCCGTCTACCCCCTCCACCCAATCTGGTATGATCCTTGTCTGTAATCTCAAGTGATTTGTCGCAGGGCACGCAGATCAACACGACATTCAGTCAATGTGTGGAGTTCCCGTGACCAAGCAGTGTGGCAACAGGATCATCCTATTATTCTGTCTTGTATTAATTAAAGAAAGAAAGAAAAAATGAAAAATCGGCCCTCAGAGAGGAGCCAGCTCGTAGAGCCGAGTCATTCGCGAATGACACAAGATACAAGATAGCGTATCTTGTGACGTCGCTCGCCGTCCTCCTCAACTTTGCTTTTTTCTTATTCTTTTAGTGTTATTTTCTAGTCTTTTCACCACTTGTCGTGCGCTAATCACGTACAGTAGACAAACTCTGCTGGACTTCAGTCAAAACCCACAGTCTAGCTCGTTACCATCAGACTTTCTTTCTGTTGGATTTAATTTACCTTGGTTACCTTGGCTACCTGAGCAGAAGCATTGCCGCCGGAGGAGAAGGAGGAAAAGAGCTGGAGTCCTGGTCAGGCTGAGGAACAGACAACACGGTTCCCTGCTCCCTAGTGTACTCCTAGCAAACGTCCAATCCTTGGACAACAAACTGGATGAGCTTAGGAGCAGAATGGCCTTCCATCGGGACATAAAAGACTGCAACGTCTTTGTTTTCACAGAGACTTTGCTGGATCCCTCAGTCCCTGACACGGCCATTCTACCTGAGGGTCTCTCCATTTATCGCTGGGACAGGGCAATGGAGTCAGGTAGAGGGAAGGGCGGTGGTGTTTGTATCATGGTCAACTATCGGTGGTGTGTGGTTGTACAGACAATATCGACGAGGTGCTCTCCTGATCTTGAATACCTCATGATCAAATGCAGACCCTTTTACCTGCCCAAGGAGTTTACAGCGGTGTTTTTCACCGCTGTATATATCCCCCCACATGCCGACAACTCTTGGGGACTCGGGCACTGGATGCACTGTATCGAGTTATCGAGAAGCAAGAAACCCTGCACCCAGAGGCTGTTTTCATAGTGGCTGGTGACTTTAACAAAGCCAACCTCAAAAGAGTACTGCCAAAATATCACCAACACATGAAATTTCCAACGCGTGGTGTAAACATCTTGGATCATGCTTACTCTCCTTTGAGTCAAGCCTACAAAGCCCTCCCTCGCCCAGCCTTCGGTAAATCAGATCACGCCTCGGTCCTGCTGCTGGCAGTCTATAGGCAGAACTGAAGTGTGAGCAGCTTGTGACGCGCACAGTGCAATGTTGGTCAGACCAATCAGACGCCGTCCTGCGGCACTGCTTCTGCACCATGGACTGGGGTGTTTTCCGGATCGCGTCTAACAACAATATCAACGAGTACACTGAGTTCGTAACAGGCTACATAAACAAATGCATCAACGACGTTGTACCCCGATAACTGTATGGACTTATCCCAATCAAAAGCTGTGGGTTAACGGCGAAGTTTGTTCGGACGCTCAGAGCACGGATAGCAGCCTTCCACTCCGGAGACCCAGATGAATACAGGAAAGCCCGGTACGTGCTCAGGAAGACAATAAAAACGGCAAAATGCCAATACAGGGAAAAGGTGGAGACATGTTACAGTGGCTCCAACACCAATCACATGTGTAGTGGACTAAGAACCATCACAGACTTCAAAGAAAAGGGCTGCAGCATGGGTGAGGTCTCTGCTTCTCTTCCAGAGGAGCTGAACTCCTTCTATGCTCGCTTTGAGAACAACACCTAACCGGTCCTACTGCTAGAACAGGACAACTGCCCACTTCAGATATCTCAGGCAGACGTGTGTAAATCTTTCAGAAAGGTAAACACACGTAAAGCTGCTGGTCCGGACAATATCCTGGGCCGCGCTCTCAAAGCATGTGCCCACGCACTGGCAGATGTCTTCACGAATATCTTCAACCTTTCCCTGCAACAGTTTGTAGTCCCCCTATATTTCAAGAAGACCACCATCATTCCAGTCCCGAAGAAAACAAACGTGAGTTGCCTTAACGACTACCGCCCAATAGCACTCACCTCCATCGTGATGAAGTGTTTTGAACGTATTGTCAAAACTCACATTACATCCTCCCTGCCCACCACACTGGACCTACTCCAGTTTGCCTACAGGCCAAAAAGGTCCACAGATGATGCAATAGCACTCGTACTGCACACCACCCTCTCACATCTGGATCGAAAAAACACCTACGTGCGGATGCTGTTCATTGACTACAGCTCCACCTTTAACGCTGTAGTGCCGTCCAGACTCGTCACGAAGCTCCAAGACCTGCGCATCAGCCTCCTCCCTGTGCAGCTGGATCAGGGGACTTCCTGACAGGCAGACCCCAGGCAGTAAGGATCGGCAGCGTCACCTCCTCCACATTAACACTCAGCACTGGTGCCCCTCAGGGATGTGTGCACAGCCCTTTGCTGTTCTCCCTATTCACCCACGACTGCACGGCCTCACAAAGCTCCAACGCTGTCATCAAGTTCGCCGATGACACAACCATCATTGGCTGCATCACAGTGCATGACAGTGAGGAATCTTCTTACAGAGCTGAAGTGAGAGCCCTTGTGGTGTTGGGACAACAACCTCCTGTTCATTGTCAGCAAGACTAAGGAGCTGATCGTGGACAACAGGAGACTGCAGGGAGAGGGACACACCTCCATCCACATTGGGGGGGAACAGCAGTGGAGAGGGTCAGCAGCTTCAGATTCCTGGGGATTAACATCAGCGAGGATCTAAGCTGGTCACACCACACAGGAGTGGTCGTGAAAGCAGCAAGACAGCGGCTCTTCTTCCTCCGACGTCTGAGAAGGTTCGGGATGGACCCCAGGATACTCACCAACTTCTACAGGTGTACCATAGAGAATATCCTGACTGGCCTGGTATGGCAGCTGCAACACTCACGACCGCAAAGCTCTGCAGAGGGTGGTCAGATCAGCGCAGCGTATCACCAGGACCTCTACAGCCAGTGCTGCAGGAGGAAGGCACAGCGGATCCTCGCTGACCCTCGCCATCCCAGCCATAGACTATTCACACTCCTGCCATCTGGAAATGGTACAGGAGCATCCGGACCCGTACCAGCAGGTTCAGAGACAGCTTTTTCCCTCAAGCAGTCAGACTTCTGAATCACTGACACTACACATGCACACACTGCTTGGACCCTTACCCCTAGACTGATAACGGTCTACATTACATTGCACTGCATACTCACTCTATATTGAACTATTCATCTACTCAATTCGCTACTGTGTACACCACAACTGTCTATGCTGTTGCACATGCACTTTAAAATTGTTTCACTCAGGACTGTACATCCACTGCACATTCTTATATTCCTATACTCTTATATCTTTATATTTTTATATATCTACATTTCTTTCCTATATCTATCTATTGCACATGTACATGTTTATACGTTACCTTTATTTTCCTTTTATTGTTCTTTTATTATTATTATCTACCTACTACATTTTGCAAGTTGAGCTGTCCCCGAGCCCAAGAATTTCATTACTGATAATGATGTCCATATTGTTATCTAGTAAATGATGACAAAACTTGAAACTTGAATTACACATCACTAATTGTAATATTCTGATCACGTATGGAAAAGCAGAATTTTTTTCAAGTCATTAGATGTGTAAACATCACCAAACTGTAACTATATCAGTGAAAGAGTGATTTCAGTGGACTGGCAAAAAAAAGAGGAATTTGCTGTCATGTAACTCCAGTTTGATACACCAAATTTGAACTGACTCAGTACATTGTTGATCAACGACTCATCATTTAAAAATAAATGATAAACAAACAAACAAATAAATAGATAAAATGTAAAAACCCCGTAATCTGTTAATTTGCATTATTTGTAAAAGTATTTAACAAATAATTTTTATTGCTGGGCTGGCTATCAGATATTATATTTCTATATAATAATTATATGGCTCTGCTGCAAAAAAGAATTGATCAGTAGTCTAGAAGAAATTATCAAATTTACATGTTTATTTTACCCATTTACAGTCGAAGTTTATTCAGTCAAACTATTTTTAAAAACACTTTAGAGAAATTTATTGAATATAACACTAACCATTGGACAGTGTCAAGCGTATCCTTGTCGCGACACAAGGATTATCTGGCTGAAGTTTTCTCATTGAATGATTTGCTGATCCTATACAAATAAAACAAAAAATAAAAGTATCATGACAACGTGATGGTCTTGGTCAAAAGATGTACATGCTCTCCAAAAGATAGCGCTTTCTAAACAGTTTCTAATGAGCTCTGACTATTACAGGGCTGTTCGCGTAAACCGTGCCGTGCTCAT
Source organism: Chanos chanos (assembly GCF_902362185.1). Lineage (NCBI taxonomy): Eukaryota > Metazoa > Chordata > Actinopteri > Gonorynchiformes > Chanidae > Chanos > Chanos chanos. The sequence goes on along the minus strand of NC_044503.1, from coordinate 36,271,908 downwards.
GCATGCTTACTTAAAGTATTATCAGAAAACAGTTAAAATTCACAGTGTGAGCTTAAATAATTCGCTAACAAATGTCCAACTATTTCTGATTAAAAGTAATTCTTGGTACTGAAATACAACCATTAGTAATTGCAAAGCAAATTAAATTATATTTTCTAAAAATGGATCAGATCAACATGACCGATAAGCAGAGGTGGACAAAGTAAACAACTCCATTACTTGAGTCAAAGTATAGATACTCTTGGTCAAATATTACTCCACTTCAAGTAAAAGTTGTTCAGTTCAATTTTTACTTGAGTTAAAGTACTGGAGTGCTTGCTTTTAAAAATACTTAAGTATTCAAAAGTACATTTTCTTTTTACTGTCATCGTATCGTTGTATTGTTGCAACAATGCATGTACAGAGTCTAATGACTCTGAAGCAATCTACTGAATGCACTGACTTGCTTTTAGAACCTGTAGAATAAAAAGCTTGTGGAATATGCTACAAAGCCTATAGAAACACAGTTGAACCAAATACTTCCTCTATAAATGACAGTGTATAGATTCAGTTAAACAGGCACTAGGTTAACTCAGATTGGCCTTAAAGGATAAACGTCATAATGTTGTAGGCTAGGTTAATTTTACTTCTACTACATAGCATTGTCTGAAATGTAAAACAGCTGGATGACCATCGTCACCGCTTGATTCCCGCCCCCCTCATCTTATTGGGACCGGGTCCTACGTAAATCCGCTGACCTTACAAATATTACTGTGTTTACCTGACAAGATTAAAACATATATTTCTGAAAGGACTTTTGTCTATAACGTTAACTCGGCATTTTCGCTAGCCAACAATTAGTATGCGTCAGCAGTGGATTCACACAGGACCCGGTGTTATGCCCCAAATGGTTTTTAAGCCAACTGGTTTCCGTACGCATATGGGAACCAATTAGCTTGGAAACCAGTTAATTTAAAAAATGTCAGACATGGACTTAAGATATGGCCATGGCTGCTCTGGTGAGGAACCTTTATCTTTATCATCTTTATCTTCCATTGTAGTACCCATCAGTAAGCCGCCAAGTTCAGTTGTTAAGAAAAATGCAGCACGCACTTGATTGACATCGTTGGAGTAGTTTACTGTGATTGGTTTTTCCCCTGTGATGAACACAATGTGGCCTATTGCATTTCAGAAAAGAAAATTCGTCCGCTGACGTCAAAGCTATGCGTTAAAGTAACGAGTGACGAGAACCTTCATAGAAATGTAGTGGAGTGAAAAGTACAATATTTGTATTTCAGATGTAGTGGAGTAAACTGTGGAGTAACTGTGGAGTCTCTCTCTCTCTCCAGACTATCTGGTTGTAAACTCACTGAACAGTCCTGTTCATCTGTAGCCTCAGTTCTACAGTCAGCAAACTGTCCCCTGAGAGAACTGGACCTGAGTAACAATGACCTTCAGGACTCAGGAGTTAAGTTTCTCTGTGTGGGACTGAAGAATCCACACTGTAAACTGGAGATACTGAGGTCAGTATTAGTCGGTTTTTGAAAATACAATATATGATTGTCTGAATTGATGTTTTAAGCAGGGATCCAGACTAACTTTTTTTCAGAAACATCCTAGAACTTTCCTGAAACTTTTTCTGAATCTGAACATTCATTTATTGTATTGAAAATATTCATACTGCATAATAGGACTGGAGAGACAAGAAAGCTGCAAATCAGTCAGTCAGTCTATGATACCTGTGTGTGTGTGTGTGTGTGTGCGTGTGTGCGTGCGTGCGTGTGTGTGTGTGTGTTTCAAGCCAGCAGCCCCTCTGTAAAGAACAAAGTATTGTCAGTGTGTGCTATGGTAAATGTCATTATTACTTTATGTGTTTAAATGCTGACTAGAAGGGAAAACACAGAAACTATAGTCCATAAAAAGTGAGAACTTTACCCACACAGTTAATCACATCTCATTCTTCCTGGTGAAAGGACAAAAAGATTGAAACAGGTCAAATGTCCTCTTTGCTGCTCTAATACCTACACAGCCCAGATCAGGAGCTGTTTCATATGTTTAAAACGTTTAGGTTCACATCCCAAACTCTAAAATCTCTCTCTCTCTCAGTGATGTTGTTCCTGTCCTGATCTTGTGGTCAGATGGTGGGTGGTTATCAGTCATAGCCATAAAGATGAGTTTGTTTGCTGTGCTGGTCTTGTGTTTAAATCAGCAGTTAATCAGTATCATCACTCTCAGGGCATCAGGGATTACACTGAAACACTCATACACACTGTCCATCTCATTAGAAATTAGGGAGGCAAACTTTCTATATTATCCTTCAGTTAGAGAAAATAGTCAATAACCAAACTATTGATTATTTTCTCTAACTGAAGGATAATATATAACTTTAATTTGAGTTTGTTATGGACATGGAAAGCCCTTTTAGACTATAAATAGTGATACTTGTATTATTATTATTATTACAACTTTATCTTACCACTGAATTTCTCTCTCTCTCTCTCTCTCTCTCTGTAGGTTGTCTGGTTGTTTAGTGACAGAGGAAGGCTGTTCTTCTCTGGCTTCAGCTCTGAGTTCAAACCCCTCACACCTGAGAGAACTGGATCTGAGCTACAATCAACCAGGAGTCTCAGGAATAAAGCTGCTCTCTGACAGAAAGATGGATCCACGCTGTCGACTGGACACACTCAAGTAAGTAGAACAGGACCCTGTGTGTGTGTGTGTGTGTGTGTACAGATGAGGAGGTGCATGTGTGTTTCATTGTACATATCTTTATGAGAAATAGATTAGTGTGTGAAAGAGTAATTATCTCTGTGTTCATATGTGTCTGTTGGAGAGAGTGGGGTGTGTATTTGGCTGTGTGTGACTGTGTTTGTGTGTGAGAGACAGACGTATGTTTGAAAGAGGGAGAGAGTTTATTTGCATTTGTGTACGTATCTGTGAAAAAGAGTGTGTGTGTGTGTGTGTTTGTGTGTGTGGTTGTGAGGCAAAGTTAGTTCAGTGGGGGTCTTAATGGGGGTCTCACTTGTTTATATTTTTTCTAAAGTTGTTGTTATTGTTGTTATTGGTAGACCAAACAGTGTCAAAACATGTCTTTGGTTAGAGTTAAGGTGAGGGTCAGGGTGAGGGTTATAGGGATAGGTTAGTATTCTTTAGTTACAGGAAACTGGGACTCAGTGGGAATTCCCCACTCAGATATGTAGATATGTGTGTGTGTGTTTTGGTGTCTGTATGAGAGGTAGTTTATTTATATATGTGTATGTTTTGAGAGAGAGAGAGTATATGTGTGTTTATGTTTGTGCTGAAAGAGGGAATGTGTGTATGTTTGTCTTTACGGAAGGGAGATTGTGTGTGTGTGTGTGTGTGTGTGTGTTACAAGAGGGAGTCTGTGTGTGTGTGTGTGTGTGTGTGTGTACAGAAGAGAGATTATATCTGTGTGTGTGTGGGACAGAGAGAGGCCCTGTTTACACCTTGTGTTAGATCTGATTTTGGTGACCTGATCACAAATGAACAGCTCTAAAGTACTAGGGCTGGACCCAGATTTCTGTAAACAGGGCCAGAGTGTGTGTTCTTTCTTATGTAAATGAGTACAAGAGAGCCTCCCTCTCACTTGCACACTCTCAAATATGCATACACTCTCTCTCTCTCTGCCTCTCTCCCTCCTACACACATATTACTGTTTGTGTAAACAAACAAATAAATAAATTGAACACTTACAATTGAAGATCTGAAATCTTTAAAATGAAAAAGCAAATGTTTGACTTCAGTCTCTTTTTTAATGGCCACCTGGCTATACAACTTACATGTTTCAAGTGGTTTGCCATGTTCTATGTTGTTGAATGATAAGTGGATTCTTGCATACCGAGTTTGCATTTAACTTTGTTTAGGCTGTCCTTCAAAAGTTCAAAATGCTGCCAGACTTAAGAATTCTCCTGACACGTGGTTATAGCTAGTCAAGTTTACCAACCACTCCACCTCAAGTTTCAGCTTCTCTCATCAGTTAACCATCAGCACATGTTGTCATGTGGATCTTTTTTAGCAAGCGTGCCAGCTAGCCCTCCTAGAATATAAAAATATATTTATGATTCCCCTTGTTTATAATTCCTCATTAAAATTTTATCCCTATGCAAACGACCTCTTGACTTTAAGAATCTCAGTCGACTGACAAGGCTCTGACAGACAATTTGACACGTCAACTTTCAGGGGGCAGCCCTGAGAAAAAGGGAACTTTTGTGTGTTAGAGAGAGAGAAAGAGAACCTGTGTGTGTGTGTGTGTGTGTGTGTGTGTGTGTGAGAGAGAGAAAGAACTGGTATAATGGTATGCAAAAGTCACGGTTTGGTACGTCCCTGGGTTTGAAGTCACGGTTTGGTACAGTTTCAGTACAGTTAAAAAAGACATGCAAATCATGAAACTTGTTTTCATTTATCGTGAGTTTACTTGCAAACTTATAAACTTGCTCAAGCTCGTAAACAATGGCAAACTGGCCATAATTTCCAGATTGCTCTCCACTCTGTTTTTTCCTTGTACTGGTGATATTCACATTTGGATGATGCCATCTCAAATGAGTGTTCAACGTACTACCAGCAACATACCCGATTTCAGTTGAACAATGCCGGCATTGTTTGGAAAACCAAAATGTTCCCAAACAGGAGACCTGCAGGATACAGGAGGGTCCTCAAGCTCTGGCTTTGCGGTCGCCATACTTACGATGCTGCAACATTGAACATGTGCTAATTCAGTTGCTAAGTTATGGCTCCATTATGGAATGGGAGAGGAAACTGAGTTTTTAATTTTAGTTCCGCATACAGAAACATAGAAGAGAGGACACACTGTATCTTACCAAGTATCACTTCGGTCGACTGACCATCAGAGCATAAAAAAAGTCATGCACATAGCATGCGTGGTTAAAGCTAGACTGTATTCACTTGGATCACAACACGCACTGGACTGTACCAAATATATGTACCCCTAACACAAAATACACAGCTTGCCCTAACGTTAAAATGGAATAATAATTTTGTGATTTACATGTGTTGTAGTTTTGAAATGAAACATGAGTTTTGTTACATTAGTAATGAGAGCTCAACAGGCTGCACCTGCAGCGGTAGCAGCAGGTTGGGGGGAGGGGGGGTGTATCACAGTTCCATGAACCGTGACACGAGACCGTGGACGTTTGTATCGCGGTTTTGGTCTCGGTTTCAGAACCGTTACACCTTTAGTGTTTGTGTGTGAGAGAGAAAGAGAACTTGTGTGTATGTACGTGTGTGGTGTGCATGTTGGAGCAAGAGAGAGAGAAAGAAAACGTGTGTGTGTGTGTGTGTGTGTGTGAGAGAGAGAGAGAAATAGATAAAGAGAACTTGTGTGTGTTTGTGTACGTGTGTGTATGTGTGAGAGAAGGACAGAGAATAAGAGAGAGAGAGAGAGTGTGTGTGTGTGTGTGTGTGTGTGTGTGTGTATATGTATGTGTGAGAGAGAGAGAGATAGAAAGAGAACTTGTGCATATGTGTGTCTCATTCATCATCTGTTCTGTTTTCTGTGTTTCAGTGTGGATTATAGGATTAGAAAACAACAAGAACTAATAGAGTGTAAGTACACACACACACATACACACACACACACACACACACAGAGTTGAGAGTATGTGATATGTTTTCTCCTCTAATTTCTCTTCTTCTCTGTAGATGCCTGTGATCTCACACTGGACCTAAACACAGTAAACACAAAACTCTCTCTGTCTGAGGGGAACAGAAAGGTGACAGGTGTGAGAGAGAATCAGTCGTATCCTGATCATCCAGAGAGATTTGATTACTGGTGTCAGGTCATGTGTAGAGAGAGTCTGACTGGACGCTGTTACTGGGAGACTGAGTGGAGTGGAGATGCTGTTATATCAGTGACATATAAAGGAATCAGGAGGAAAGGATGGAAGGATGACTGTTGGTTTGGATTCAATGAAAAGTCCTGGAGTCTGATCTGCTCTGATAACAGCAACAGTTACACTGCTCGTCACAAAAAACAGAGAACTATCATACTTGCCCCTGCCTCACACACACACAGAGTAGGAGTGTATCTGGACTGGTCATCTGGAACTGTGTCCTTCTACAGCGTCTCCTCTGACACACACACACTCACACACTTACACACATTCCACTGCACATTCACTGAATCCCTCTATGCTGGGTTTACTGTTTATTATAACTCCTCGGTGTCTCTGTGTCAGATAAAATAAATAAACACACACACTCTGAAACACACACACACACACATTCTTTTTTCCTCATCACATGGACGCACACACGATGTTCATATTTACATTCACATTTACATTTATTTACACTTGGACACACATTTTGCTTTGCATCAAGAAACATTGCTTCTACTGTTTAATCGCTTTCAGAAGACAAAAATCCATCGATTGAGTTTAAAGGCCATCACCTGGGCTAATTGTACAAGTTCATTCATGGCGTACTCAAACACCACAGAACATGTTAAATATTTGGTTGGTTAACTTAAAACTAAGGAAATAGTTATTACACACATTTAAAAAACATTTTATGTGAGTTCAAGTTCAAGTTTATTTAAAGCCCAGTATCACTGTTTACAGTCTCAAAGGGCTTTACATGCCCACTGGTTTACAACAAACAGAGCAGGGTGGCACCCCCTGATTTGATCCTCATAGAGGGCAAGAAAAAACTCCTCAAAAAACCCAGATGCTAGGGAAAAATAGGAGAAATCTTGAGAAGGACAGAGAGGGGAGACCCCTTTTAGGCCAGCCAGGCGTGCAGTAGGTGCCAACCCAGTGGGCAAATTACAAACAACACAGTGATAATGAAAATGAAAACACAACTAGTAGACAGTATGAAGAATGATAAGACAGCATGGGGCTCAGTTGGGGTGGACGACACAGCCACAGCAGCGCAGGAAGACACGAAGCCACAGCAGCCATCAGGATGACGATGAGTTGTTACCATACACCGAATGTTTTCCTCCATGACATTATTTGTTTTTTTTGGGGGTTTTTTTGGTTTTTTTAATCGTTGATACATACAGACATACATACACACACATGGGACACATAACATAGAACAAGACATCACATTGATCCTGTCACAGAGCCATTATGTTACAGTTGAAGAAGAAGAGGGAAAAGAAGAAGGAGGAGTAGACGAGGAGGAGGAAGAAGAAGGACAATAACAATATCAGCAATAACAACAACAACAATAATAATAATAATCATCGTCGGCATAGTTATAACACTGAGTAATCATAAGTGATAGCAGTGACAATAATACTAGTAGGAAAGATCAGTAATAATAATAGTAGTAGTACTAGTAATAATAATAATAATAATAATGATAATAATAATAATGACAATAATAATAACGTAGTGATAGTAATGAAGCAGGAAGATACCATTTAAAGGAAAAGGGGAGAAGAAAGAAGAAAGGGTAGAGAGAGAAAAAAAGGAAGGGGGGGGGGTCAATTTGTTGGAAAGTTTAGAGCTACAAGGATGGGTTCCCAGGTGTTATTGAATAATTTGGTCTGTTTATTGTTTTTAGCTGTGATTCGTTCCATTGAGAGGTAGTCTGTTATTGACAGGTGCAGCTGCTCACTTGCTTATCCTCAGCGTAGGTCCTCTTGATTGATCTGATTGATCAGTCGACTAGAAGGTTACAATGATGTGACGTGCTTACTAGTGTATGCTCGGTGCAGAGGTACGGGCACTTTCTCGTTCTGTGTGGAGAGATCTCTATGGTTTCTATGGTAATGCGCCGTCAAGATGGCTGTCGTTCTCTGAGCTCTATCTTAAATTTAACTTTTTTTGTTAATTTATTCACATTATTTTATGCAAGAACACAATAATTTTGAACGTTATGATCACCTACGATAGGGAGACTTTGATCAACATCAGATCTACAATCGATATGCATTTTATAGCCAAAAATTGTTCAACGGACTCAGCGGACTTCCATTTGTTTAGAATGAAATTGTTTAGCCTACCTGCTACACCTTGTAAACGGAGCCGGAGAAGGAAGTGGGGCGAAAGAGCTGGAGCACTGGTCAGGCAGAGACAACAGAAACAACGAGAAAACCGTCACCCTCTTCTAAGTATCCCTCTAACGAATAATGTTCATCGTAATGAACATCATAATGTTAAGACTAATATGACTATGTATACAGCTAGCAGAAAAATTTTTCCCATTCTTGTATTTTCACGCCCACGAAGCTCATTTCGGTCTAGAGTCAGACAGACCATATTTCGTAGCAACTTGGGTCCAATTCAACTGATTCCCACCTCCGATATGATTACTGTAAGCCCAGTAACACTGAAGTTAGCTTTTATCAATACCAGATCGCTTTCACCCAAGGCGTTGCTTGTTAGCGACCTGATCAGTGATCTTAGACTTGACATGGTGGGTTTGTGTGAAACTTGGTTAAAGCCAGACGTTTTTCTCCCTGTAAATGAGGCTTCACCTCCTAACTATTCCTTTTCCTATGCTGCTAAGGCAGCAAAGAAAGGTGGGGGTGTAGCTCTAATCTGTAATACTAAATTTACTCCTAACACCCTTAGTTTACCTAATTTTGACTCCTTTGAGTTGCTCTCCGTGAAGCAATATAGTACTGCCTCATCTTTTCAAACAGTTTTCTGAATTTATCGCTGTTATTCTTACTAGTGGATAAAATCCTGATCCTGAGGGACTTTAATATTCCCATCAATAACAATTCTGATTCACTTAATAAAGCTTTTACAGCTTTCTACACTTTTGGCTTTAACCAATATGTCCACGAACCAACTCATTTCAATGGCAACACTTTAGATCTTATTCTACCTCGCGGACTAGATATCTCTCACGTTGTCGTCTCTCCTTACTCGCTGCCCTCTCAGACCATTCTCTTATTACTTTCCAAATAACTCTTCCGTTCACACTAGTTGTCTCTACCGCGGTTCGTAGCTGCCGTCGCGTTAATGCTTCCACCACTGCTGCGCTCGCTGATCTACTTCCTACTGCTCTCAACTCTTTCAATGATCAGCAAAGATCTTTGAACGACTTGATCGACAGCAGAAATTCCACCCTTTTCTTACCTATCCAGGGCAATGACTGCTCCGAATTGGCTAACCTTGAGGCGTGTCTTTGTGCTATTAACGGTTGGATGTCTTCAAATTTCCTGATGCTTAACGCAGGCAAAACTGAATTGCTGGTCATTGGTCCCCCTACGCATAAGCATCTTTTTAGCGATCTTAGCGTAAATTTTGACAACTGCATCATCTCTCAAAACTCTTCAGCTAAAAACCTCAGTGTGATTTTTGACTCCAGTCTCTTGTTAGTCACTCATATCAAGAACACAACCAAAACTACCTTTTATCACCTCCACAACATTGCTAAAATTAGGCCCTTTCTAAGTATGGCTGATGCAGAAACCATTGCTCATGCATTTGTCACGTCTCGCCTCAATTACTGCAATGTTCTTAACTGTGGTGTGACAGTCTACTAAGGGAACCCAAATGCAGAACACAACTCAGGTTTAGAATGAAGGAGAGTATTGACAAGTTGCAGTATGGAGATGTAAATAGGCAGAGGAGATGAAGGTAGCAGGCAAGGAAGCGGATGATGAGCGAGGTTGCAGAGTGGAGTTGTGAGCGAGGCGGAGTAGTGGGACTAAGGAGACGGAGCTGAAGGGTGACAGGCAGGCGAAAGGCACACTGGAGATACCGAGTGGCACAGAGGTAATCCTTACGAGAAAAAAACAGGCAGATAAACACAGATATGCAAACCACGAAAAAGCAATAGAATACAATGAGTGACCGAGAAGCGAGTTCTACCGCACAGGCTGAAACAACGATCTGGCAAAGAGTGGATGAAACACCGGGGTTTAAATACTATGACGTGATGAGATGACTGATTGCAGGTGTGTAGGCAATCTGGAAGTGTAGAGAGAGAGAGCAATGCCACGCCCACAACACACACATGCACAACAGAGAAGACAAACCAACTGGGAGCACAGGGAAAGGGAAACACTACAAACATAAGGAATATGCCAAAATAGCTTTAACCATGACATCTGGCCTGCCTGCCTCTTGTACCAATAGTCTTCAGCTGGTCCAGAATGTTGCTGCTAGAATTCTGACCAGAATGAAAAAGTTTGATCACATTACCCCTGTCCTGGCTTCCCTTCATTGGCTCCCAATTTATGCAAGGGCACATTTTAAGGTCTTCTTATCAACATATATAATTTTACATGGGCTTGCGCCTTCCTACCTGTCTGACTTAAGAACACCGTATAACCCACCTCGCACCCTGCGCTCTCAAGATTCTGGATTATTAGTCATTCCAAGAGTTAAAAAGAAGTCCGCTGGCAACCGAGCCTTTTCCTACCACTCTCCCTTCCTCTGGAATGGTTTACCTACAGAATTTAGAGAAGCAAACTCTCTCGATACCTTTAAAACAAGATTAAAGACTTATCTATTTTCTTGAATTTATGCATAATATAATTTTGATTTGACTTTGTTATAGACATGTAAAGCCATTTGAGACTATAAATAGTGATATTGGGCTCTAAATAAAATTATTATTATTAGTAGTAGTAGTAGTATAATTATTACTGTGGACATGATCCTTTTCAAAACTGATGGAAAAAAGTGAGTTTTCGAAAATATGCGAAGACATGTTGACAAGGCCACAGACCAAGCCAAAACCTACATGAGGATGGCAGCACTCTCAGATAAGGGAGAAAAAAGCTGTTATGGCGGTGAGGGGCTCAATACCGCGGTACACCTACTAATACCGCAGTATGGTGGGGATTATTTTTTGCAACCTTAATTTCACTTCTCATCACGTGACTGGGACGGGACATGAAAAAAAGTCAACGGGAGCGGGAATCATTAAGGACAATGATCCGTGTATCACACTGACAGAGCTTTCAGGCAAGTCTAAAGTTTTAAAGAAGTTCCCAAAAGTCGAGACTGACAGCGTTAAACCTCTGTACACTGTCTAGGCGCTTTCGCACCGGAGGAACTTTTCCATAGTTCTTAGAACTGTTGGAGAAAGTACCCCCTTTTTCGCGTGTTCGCACCGCAGGAACTTAGAACGATTATAGTTCTAAGAACTCCGTTTTGAGGGGCTTTTTTAGCTCCTACTTCAGGGTAGGTACTTTCGCAGCGCAATAGGAACCTTGTGACGTAGGTATACAGCCATTGGTCCGGACGCAGGTATACGATGATTGCAACCGCCATTTTTAAAGATCCGTACGAAATATAAAGTCTTGGACCGTATTACATTTAGTTTTTGATATCGTGTCTAAAAATGTCTGGAATTGTAGGAGGGGAGACGTGGTTTTTATGTTTTATTTTACCGGTATTTCATATCTCCCAACAATGACCATTTTGCAACGTCCAATGTATATTTGTACATTGAAGAGGTAGCGTACATTCCGCTTCGGTAGGTGCTTGTGTGTCCGCTTGTGTGGCTGTGATGCGAATTTTAAACTAAAATAAGAATGTGTTCATCCGGCTTACGATTTGAGGGCTGCGGCAGGGAAAAAAGGAAAAAACAAAACAAAAAACAAAAGACGATGCTACGAGCAAGCGTCAGGCACAAGCGCTATGCTAGCACCCGAAAACTACTATGTCCACCGAGTCATTCACTGCTATTGCGGTGGTAAATGCATAAATGCAGGGGGACATTTTTTTCCATTGGACGGGTACTGTCGCCATACAGTTTTATTTTCGTTAATGAGAAGGCAGTTATATGTCTAATGTGCACTCAATATTTCTGTCATTCAAATTCAATAAAAACTGGTTAATTGTGTATACTGTAGTCTTGTTTGTCGATTTCTTTTTCCGCAGTAATGGCATTTTTTTCCCTTTTGGAGGTATTTAAAATGTCTTAAAAGTCATTAAATTTGTACTTAAAAATGTGCAGCTATCCATGGTTAGACGTAAACAACAGCTCTTAGCTGCTGCACCGTCTGCCGGCTTACGTCACTTCAGCGTTCCTACTGGCGGTGCAAATGCAAACAGAAAAAAGGCCCTAGAACGAATGTAGTTCTAGGGGAAGCTCCACAGGGGGTAGTTCCTATCGAATTAGACCCTAGAACTGTGCGGTCTGAAAGCGCCTTCTGTAAAACGTGTAAAGTAGTGTAGCAACCGAGCTAGCATCTAATCTGCACGGTAGCGAGTCCCTAGCAACGAGTCCCTAGCAACGCAATACAGAGAATGTATGTATGTTCCATTCGATTCTTAGTGAACTGCGAAGTACACTGTGAACGGTATATCTATTTAAGTGAAATTTCGTTCCGTAGGGAGCTACTGTGTGCAGGGAGCTAGGGAACATAGGTATATCACTTCCCCGGAAGTTGTTCCACCAGAGAAAAGGTTATTATATTCCAATATGCTTTGCGAGTCCCTCGTTACTAAGCAACGAAACTAACAATTTAAGACTGAACAAGACTGTTAACAAGACGCCTTTGTCATCTCCGCCGCGCATTCAGTTGGTTTGAAATTTAAAAATATAGCGACCCAAACAGCGCTGAAAATTGTTCGTTCTCCATTGTTCCTTTGAATCTTTTTTAATGTTTATGTTAGCTAACGAGCTAGGAGATGAGGGAGACCATTCACGAGAGATCAGAGCATTGAAGTGCATGAGTTTAAGGATGACCAACAAATACATAAAAAAGTTAAAATATATTAGCCACAGTCCACAGAAGTTTCATCACATTTATTTTAAAAGTGTCTAAAGTATGCAAAACTACTTTGAACAATGTTGTTTGCGTTAGCATGCTAAATATATTCTACTGCTGTCTTGTCGAGCACAACCAATGTAATCAAGGCGCGACCCCGATGCTGTCCGCTGTTGATAACGTTGCAGGTCATTCCATTTGAAACCGTTTATCGAGCTCCTGTAAAGATCCCTTGGATTCTATACCCTATGCAGTGCGTAGGAGGCAGGGGATAGAGCCTATAGGGACCATTGCTATCGGAATGCGACCTGTGTGTTAAGCTGCGACCAGTATGGTTTGCTGAATGCCTTTGTGTTTTGTTATTTGCTAATTATAATGCTACATCTGCTGCAGATGTAGTGTATTCAAAAGTGTTTGTTTGTTCATGCTTGTTATGTTTTCCCTCTTAGAGTATACTGATATAGCTACCCTCGTGAAATGTAACTCTTTGAAAGAAACCAAGTCATTACAACATTTATTAGTTAGGGTACTGGTTCTGGTAGGAATGGTTTTGAGAATTGTGTAAATAGAAAAACAACTTTTGTGTGAAACATGAAGTGATAAAGGCTTGAGTAACGAACACATTTGCCCATATGTACGGCCAAGATATGAGATCCCTCACTTTTGCAGAAGGTTCCGCTATGCCTGAATACTAACTTTTCTAAGAAAAAACACAACACGGGAACGGGAGGGAGCTGGAGTCATTCTTTCGGGATTGGGATTTTTTTTTCTGTCACGGGATTGGGAGGGGACACGAGTATTTTTGTGGGAATGGGATGGGACAGGAGTGAAGTTTTTGTTTGTTTGTTTACTTTTCAATTTTTGTTTATTTGTTTTTATTTTGTTACACAATATAAACGTGCACATGTCAGAGAGAAAAGTCACGAATAAAATATCATTACATATAAAATATTGAAAGCGTTCTTCATGCCAGCCAGCGGGGAAAGCACAATTAACTGCTGTTGAGAGGCAAACATCAGCGACCACACCCAAGCCCCACACTCTTCCTCCACACTCCTCAACAGCTGTAGGTGTCCCCCCATCTACTGTGTTTCTGCTCACATCCTCATTATTGTAGAAGGCATTGAGGGATCTGTGTTGCTTGATACAGGCTCCACAATCTCTATCATGAGTGAAGACTTTAGGACCTCCCATCCCAGCCTTGAAAAGATGCCCTATGAAAACTTCTTTTGTGCTTGTACAGTCAGTGGACAATGCTTGGATCTCTTGGGCACTTCAACGCTCAGCATGAGAGTTGGAAAGGAATCAGTGCAACATGACTGTCATGTTGTTGGAGGAGCTTTTCACCCAGTAATACTTGGGTGGGTTGCTTACAAAAACACCATGCTATTGTTGACCTCAGTACCAACAGCTTGCAGTTACGGAACATGCGGCTCCCTCTGTTGCCCAAACCTCATGAAGTAGCCTGCTGCAATGTTACTGTGCTAGCATCCACTAAGCTTCCAGCTATGAGTGAATCAATAATCCCAACTTGTGTCTCAGGAGCAACGGCTGCTTCACCCGTGCCGTTCAACTATGTGAGAGTGCTTGTACCCAATCTTGTCAGTGATGTTGTGGTGACACACTCCATCAGCGAGGTGCAGAATGTCTTTATTGTTGCTTGAGTCTTAAACACCACAAATGATGACATTGAACTCTGGCCAGGTCCGCATCTTGGTAAGCTTCTTTCTATTTCTTCCTCTGAACCCACTTTTATGGTCAAGATGTATTGTGCTGCCTCTCCCGTAAATGACACAGTGGCACCCCTAGTACAAAATAGATGAAGCAAATTTGTCATACTCTCAGGCCCAGTCTTTCAAATTACTATTGTAAAAATACTCTGCAGTATTTAGTAAAAATTCAGAAGACAGGGGCCATACAGGAGTGATCAAGCACCACATACGTACGGCTGATGCCACTCCAATCAAACAAAAGAGCCTATAGAGTAACACTGGAGCAAGGAGCTGAAATAAAAACCCAGACTGACACCCTATTGAAGGCAGAGAGCTACAGCCCATGGGCAGGCCCAGTTGTGTTGTGTGCAAAAAGGCTGGGGCCTGGCGTTTTTGTTTATAGAAACTTGTTACTATTAAGACTCACATCCTTTGCCAAGAGTTGATGATGCATTGGATGCACTAACTGGCTCTGCATGGTTCTCAACCATAGATGAACAGCATGGCTATCAGCAAGTGGAACTGGAGGAATAAGATCGGGAGAAAACGGCCTTCACCACTGGCACTGGGCTCTATCAATTCAAAGTTATACCGATGGGACTTACCAATGCACCAGCCACCTTCTAGCGATTAATGGAGATGGGGCTTCGTGGATTACCCTGGAAGATATGCCTGGTGTATTTGGATGATGTCCTCATCTTTAGTCATTCCTTTGATGCATACCTTAAGCACCTGAAAGAGGTTTTTGCCTCTTAAGTTTCCAGTGTCAGGATGCATTCACTTACCTATAACACGCTCTCTCCAACTCACCAGTGGTCGCCTTCCCCAACTTTGCATTACTGTTCTATCTTCGTACTAATGCATCCTGCTCTGTAATTGGAGGTGTACTTGCCCAAAAGCATGGCAGCTGTGAAACTGTGGTTGCTTATGCTAGTCATGTTCTTATAGAACCAAAGAAAAGGTGATCAACATATGATCGAGAGCCCTGGGTCACTGTCTGGGCAGTAAGGCATTTTAGGCATTATTTGTACAAGCAGCCTTTTGTGATTAATACTAACTATAAACCTCTTGTTGGGCTCTGCAAAAACCCCACTGACAATGACAGGACAGGGCAACATACATACTAGACTCTCAAGCTTAACCCATTTGAATGAACTGTGATTCACAGGGAGGGACACAGCCACGTGATCGTAAGGTGAAGGTTATGAAGAGTCAGTGTAGGGATTCTTTTCAGTGATCCCCCCGTTGTTATCTGCTTTAGTGAGACTAGTGTCGCAAGATCAAGCCATCCTCACAGCCATGGTAATGCACACCAACAGCCTCCTCTCAGGGTTCACCCAACAACTATGCTATACAGCTTGCAGGTAAACAATTTACAATTTACAATTTGGTATTTGGCAGATGCTTTTAGCCAAAGCGACTTGCAATAAGTGCATCAGCCAGATTCTATTACCTCATAAGCAGAGATCACAATAAGACTGAGCATTAATTTGCCCTTGTATTGCGCCCCTGGAATACATTGACAGCGAATGACAAACAGAGATATAAGACAAGGGTTTTTTTTTTTTTTTTTTGCAAAGAAAGGGAGGTTAGGCAGTGGGGGACAGGTGGGTTCTGAAGAGGTGGGTTTTCAGTTTCCTGCAGAAGATGGCAAGAGATTCTGTAGTCCTAACTGCATGAGGGAGGTCGTTCCACCACCGCGGGGTAATGGCAGAGAAGAGGCGTGGTCGGGAGGAGCGGCTGCCGGGTTCCCGAAGTGAGGGGACCGTCAGTTGACCAGAGGTCACAGAGTGGGGGGTTCTAGTAGGGGTATAAGGAGTTATCAGGGACCAAAGGTATGATGGGGCGGAGCTCCGTTTTCTCCAGGTTCAGTTTGAGGTGGTTAGCGGACATCAAGGAGGCAATTTAAGCAGGCTGCGATGCGAGGCTGAACCTGAGAGTCAGGGGGGGGAAGGAGAAGAACAGTTGTGTGTCATCAGCGTAGCAGTGGTAAGAGAGACCATGGGCGGAGATAACTTGGCCGAGTGATCTGGTGTAGAGAGAGAAGAGGAGTGGATCAAGTACAGAACCTTGTGGGACTCCAGTGTGGAAAGGGCGGGGGGAGGAGACCGATTCCCTCCAAGAGACCTGGTAGGAACGGTCAGACAGATAGGACTTGAACCATGCGAGTGCAGATCCCGCAAAGCCCAGCCCAGTATTGAAAGAGCATGCCCCCTAATGGCATGCTCTGTCAATACTTTCACCTCAGGAACACAAGGAATGAGAGAAGAATCTGGTGGTTGACCGTGTCAAATGCTGCAGAGAGGTCTAGGAGTATGAGGACAGAGCTGAGAGACTTTGCTCTGGCCAATTGGAACTCCTCTGAGACAACAAGGAGGGCCGTCTCGGTGGAGTGGCCAGCTTTGAATCCAGATTGATTCTGATCCAGGAGATTGTTCTGGAGAAGATAAACTCCAGATAAACTCCAGTCATCCTTTGCATTTGCAGCACAGAACAGAGACCAGGCCCATGACCCACAGAACCTCCAGTATGACAGATGTGTTAAGTACACTCCCTATAACCCAGGAGATCTTGTGTGGTTAAATGACCCCATCTCAGAGAGACAGAAGCTGGCGCCTCACTGGAAAGGACCCTTTGAAATGATGTAGTGTGTTGGAATTGATGAAGACAACATTGGAGTAACCTACAGGATACACTATCCGCTGGACTAGGCTGACAAATAAACTGGGATACAGAAAATAAATGTGAACACTATTACACACTTGATTCACACCTGCTTGACCTCAACTAAGAATAAGTGAGAATACTGTTCGGAAATACAAAGAATAACTGAGAGTACTGTTTCATCTTATCATTATGCCCTTGGCTATATTCCTACACAGTCAGTCTTCTTATTTTCTCCAAAGAAGGCTTACACCATGTAACCTTGAATATCTGACTATCTACACTCTCTGCACACAGATGAACCTGAAGTACCTTTTCTATTCCTCCATTCTCAGATCACATTTTTATAAAAGAAGAACTTCACATATTTACCTTAATACAAATGATTATATAGTTATGAATTCTTAATACAAAATGAGTATTACAACAAAATGACTACGTTGATTAACTCCTACAAAAATGGCTACACAGCTGTCACAACGTTTTTCATAAAACAAAAAACATTTTTCCTCCATCAAGTATACACTGAAGTAAGACTGTTTATGTTTACACACACACTGGACACTGGTCATCTTGTTATGAGATAGTCTACCATGCGCATACCCACTTAGAGATACCCAGACATGTGGTTTCGTTTACACTCTGTTTATCTTGAGATGCTCTTAGTAATGTTGTGATGGAAGGCTCTGTTGGTAACTGCGGCAGCACCATTAGTTAAGCCCCAACATATTACATTCCCTTTCCCCAGTTCAAATTTAGCCGCGTCTGTGAGTGCATACACAGAACTAAAGGTGCTCCATTCACATACTCACAACCATGCCCGCTATGTACTCCATCCGTATCACTCGTACATAAAAAAACTAACATACATATCTACACATACAGAGCAATTCAGTTTCCACTCTTTTATTATCACTTAGCTGTTGTTTGTCTATGAAGATTTGTCATTCACCTGTAAACGAACCCCAGACATAGTTTACACAAGCATTAGTAATTGCAAAACAAATTAAATTCTGTTTTCTAAAAATGGATCAGATCAACATGACCGACAAGGACTATGACAGGTTTCAGGTTTATAGCCAGATGATGTTTTTCATTCAACACATTTGAAACTGAATGATGATATATACAGTAGTAGATTTGTATGCCTAACATGTCATGCCTATCTTGCGTAAATTTAAAAATTATTTTCATGTAATCATACTAACTGGCATTCATGTCAATAAATATGAATGGATAGGAGGGTGAGCGTCAGCAACCATTCTCAATGTGTCAATCATTTTGTTTCACTTTTGTGTCTAGTGGCCTATATTCCTTTTTTTATTTCAATTCCAACCTTGGTAATAAAGTAATATTTTTATT